>NC_056728.1:201765547-201933047 GCF_019279795.1 Protopterus annectens
GGGAGAAAGAGACTGACTTGGGGAGAGGGAGAGACTTGGGGAGAGACTGACTTGGGGAGAGACTGGAGAGAGACTGGGGAAAGACTGACTTGGGGGAGCGAGAAAGAGACTGACTTGGGGGAGCGAGAGACTGACTTGGGGGAGCGAGAGAGACTGACTTGGGGGAGTGAGGGAGAGAGACTGACTTGGGGAGAGACTGGAGAGAGAGACTTGGAGAGAGAAAGAGACTGACTTGGGGAGAGAGAAAGAGACTGACTTGGGGAGAGAGACTGACTTGGGACTGACTTGGGGGAGCGAGAGAGACTGACTTGGGACTGACTTGGGGGAGGGAGAGACTGACTTGGGGGGGAGAGACTGACTTGGGGAGAGGGAGTGACTTGGGGGGAGAGGGAGAGAGACTGGGGAGACTGACTTGGGGGAGAGACTGGAGAGAGACTGGGGACTGACTTGGGGGGAGAGACTGACAGTGACTTGGGGAGAGAGACTGGGGAAAGACTGACTTGGGGAGCGGGAGAGAGACTGGGGAAAGACTGACTTGGGGAGCGAGAGAGAGACTGACTTGGGAGAGACTGGAGAGAGGGAGAGACTGACTTGGGGAGGAGACTGACTTGGGGAGGAGAGAGAGAGACTGACTTGGGGAGGAGAGACTGACTTGGGGAGAGACTGGAGCGAGAGACTTGGAGAGGGGGAGAGCGACTTGGGTAGGGGAGAGACTGACTTGGGGGGAGAGAGAGTGACTTGGGGGAGACTGACTTGGGGGCCTGAATGGGGGAGAGCGGGAGGGACCGACTTGGGGAGAGAGAGACCAACTTGGGGAGAGAGAGAGACCGACTTGGGGAGGGGGAGAGAGAGACTGACTTGGAGAGAGAAACTGACTTGGGGAGAGAGAGAGACTGACTTGGGGGGAGAGACTTGGAGAGAGACTGGAGAGAGACTTGGGGGAGAGAGACTTGGGGAGGGAGAGAGGCTTGGGGAGGGAGAGAGAGGCTTGGGGGAGAGAGGCTTGGGGAGGGAGAGAGAGGCTTGGGGGAGAGGCTTGGGGGAGAGAGGCTTGGGGGAGGCTTGGGGAGAGAGAGGCTTGGGGTGGAGAGAGAGGCTTGGGGGAGAGAGGAGAAGGCTTGGGGGGAGAGAGGCTTGGGGAGGCTTGGGGGAGAGAGAGAGAGGCAGAGGGTGGGGGAGAGAGAGAGGCAGAGGGTGGGGGAGAGAGAGAGGCAGAGGGTGGGGGAGAGAGAGAGGCAGAGAAAGGGGGAGAGAGAGGCAGGCTTGGGGAGAGAGGCAGGCTTGGGGAGAGAGAGAGAGGCAGGCTTGGGGAAGAGAGAGAGGCAGGCTTGGGGGAGAGAGAGAGGCAGGCTTGGGGGTGAGAGAGAGGCAGGCTTGGGGGTGAGAGAGAGAGGCAGGCTTGGGGGTGAGAGAGAGGCAGGCTTGGGGGTGAGAGAGGCAGGCTTGGGGGAGAGAGAGAGAGGCAGGGGGAGAGAGAGAGAGGCAGGCAGGGGGAGAGAGAGAGAGAGGCAGGGGGAGAGAGAGAGAGGCAGGGGGGGAGAGAGAGGCAGGCTTGGGGAGAGAGAGGCAGGCTTGGGGGGGGAGAGAGAGAGGCAGGCTTGGGGAGAGAGAGAGAGAGAGGCAGGCTTGGGGGGGGAGAGAGAGAGAGAGGCAGGCTTGGGGGGAGAGAGAGAGAGGCTTGTTTGCTGGAAACAAAAAAAAGTTGCATAGAAATTATACTGCTAAGTCTTGACTTTACCTCCCCTACCAGAAACCCCGACTATGGTCGGGTTTGAATGTACTCCATAAAGCGTCTGTGCGATCTATTGGCTGTGCCTGCCATACAGCTCTGCAGCCATAGGTCCGTAAGCTACTGGGCAGTCCTTGTGTAGGTGTCCAGCCTGGGTTACTGGTCAACAGCTTAGAGTAAAAGCTTAAGGCACGACCAATGAACTGAAATGCTACTCTTTGTAGGTTAACTGATAGGATGCAGCTTGGAAAAGGATGGCATGATGGAAAGGAGGCAACAGAACATTCCATGTAACAATATGGAAGGGCAGTGCAGCCATCTCACTTGCTTAGGGACCCAGTTCCATCGGGAGGGGGACAGGCTAGAAATTGTGCGGAAATCCTGGTGAGAGGGGCTACAGATGGCAGGGATATTAGAGTTGCTGACAGACTTGTGGCAATGGGATTCCAGAGTAATTACAGTACTCATAATCTCGTCCAGTGCCCCACAGCTGGGTTGTGATACTGTGAGGGGAAAAAGTAGTGTCAAATAGCAATTGCAGGACCTACTTGATGAACCAAGGACAGCAAGAACTGCTGTTGATGGGTGACTTCAATGCACATAATCAGGACATACTGGGAATGAGGACTGCCTGTGTCCATGTAGCTGGGGCAGCAGGAACAAGGGAGAGGCAATGCCAGACCTTCTGTCTGGCAAATAGTTTGATAGTCCCCAACATATGGTTTAGAAAGTGTTTCAAGTTGACATACAATAGTGGCCAATATGCAACTCTGGTAAACTTCCCCTAGTAAGGAAAGGCTACTAGGGTGTAATCAATGATAGAAAAGTCATGCCCAGCCAAACAGTTGGCCAACAGCATAAACCACTACTTTTCACATTCTGCTCCAAGCAGTGGTGATCTAACATCAACCGAGACCAGGCTGAAGACCTGGAAGTTGACTGGAGAGAAGCTAATTGAGTTCATTGAATTACTCAAGGCTCCAGCACCCCAAGAAGAGGATCAGTGCAGTTGAATGGGAGCACCTCTAAACAGCATATGTGAGGACATGTTACTAACAAGTGGCGAGCACGAAATGGAACAAAAACAGACCAAGAAATTAAAACGGATCCAAGCAGTGAATGAAGACAAGTAACTCAGGCAGTAACAGGACAGACAAGTTTATTAAATTAAACTTTTCGTCTGCAAGCATATGCAGACTTCAGACATTGAACTCTAGTAGCAATAGAACTTAAATAGTACTATGCTCTTAATTGAATGCCCAATCACATAACAGCAACCTAATTACACATTTAAATAAATTACTCTCGTAAGTTAAAATCAATAAATCATTCACAAACAGCAGCTATGCTGGAAAATAAACATTGTAACCTACTCTCCTAACAATACTAAACCTACAAGTATTAATTGTTAAATATTAAAAATATCAAAAATAAAAAATAGTAGAAATAAAAATAAATGCATATTACTAATAGAGAAAAATAATATGTAATAAATAAGTTTAAATGTTAAAGTTTAAAAGTGGCGAGCACGGACTGTTAAAAGTACATAAGGAAAGTGAGTGGTAGATTGTAGTATTCCAGGGACTCAAACATGGTTGGTCGAAAAAAGTGGGAGATTGATCTTTTCCATCAGTCTATTGGGATTACTGATTGCCTAACCAAGAAGCTAAGAAAGGAGTTGCAATACAGAAGAAAAGGCATTTGAGGAACTCTACCAAGTTCTGCAGAGACTTGGTAGGTGGAACAAAAACTGCATCAGATTGCGAGAGCAAGAAAATACTACAGTCAGACACCCATCATAAACAAATGCCAGCAACATGCTCGTGTGTGTAATATCACACAAAGGCCAGTCAACACAGGAACACCAGAGAAATTGGGATGGCACCACTTAGCAGGGTTAAACACAAACCTCTACATCACAGGGAAGGGCTATGGCTGTATAAAAAGAAAAGGGTGCTAAGCGTTGCAATTTGGTTTTAAACTGCTTAGCTGTAATGTCAAAGTACAAGCAAGCCTGCAAAAGTAATAGCACATGGCATCAGCACTGTATAAAGAAAGATATTCTGAGTTTCTCTAAACCTAAAGACCAATTATGCAGAGTAGACCCCTTTCATGTATCTTTGCGTCTACAAGTGTAGGACTTCTGACACCTGATGAATAACAATGAATCTGGCTTTCAGTACTGGAGGGGTCAAGCTGACCTACCGGGAGTCATGCTGAGGTGATGCATTAATTATGCAGACACCACAACGACTCAGCACAACTTCAGTTGAATGTTGAGCAACAGAAGATGAAGACAAAGGTGTTATGCATGGGAACCCAGAGTCTGACAACAGCTTACCATTTACAGATTGGGTAGGAGAGTCGCAGGTAAAACCACTTTTTTAAACTGAAGATCCACATTAATATGCACATGGTGTTTGTCAAAAAACAGTTGCATTGAAGGCATGGACTGGTCACCAGAAAGATCAAACTAAAGTTGTATCCGTATTTGTGCAATCTCTATTCCACTGGACAAAAAACAGCTGCATTCAACAGATGAGGCATTATCAGTTTCTTGTTTAAATGAGGAGAGCTAGCATGTTAACGTAATGAAATTTAATAGCCATCACCTGTGGTATCTACCATCAGACTAGCAATTAATCTTTTCCTTACATGTGTACTGTACTGCCAATTCAAAATGGGAACAATGGCTAAGAGATGCCTCAAGCACGCACAAGTCCAAGCAGACAAATACTCGCAGATATGCTGAAGCACTTGCATGTAACCTTCCTATACCACAAATACCTCCTAGATGAAACACACATGCTATCAGTAGCCACAATGCACTCTTTCAAATCCCCCACATAAACAGAGCAGACCTCTCAACTGTTGCTGATTTTGACTCAAATTTTATCTTTGTCCCTCTTAATCCCTCCTAAAACTGGTGACTTTTGGGATCAAGTTGTTGAATTAAACTTTATGAAAAATGGCTATAGAGTTGTAGATCTTTTACATAACAAAATGGACATTAATTCATATGCTGTGATTCTGTGAATGACAAGTTAATAGCACAATTATTTTAAGTGTCCCTGATTTTTTTCAGGCTTTGTCCCTGATTCTGTTAAAATTTATCCCTGATTGGTTGAGAGGCATGTCATAGAGCTACATCTCATGCAGCCTCTACCTCTAAGGCTATAAGGCAAGTCATCACACAATCCAACTTTCTATTCATTGGACACTCCATGAGACACTAGTGCCCCCCTCCCCAGCACGAGTAAGGAGAAAGTTAGTTGCTTATGGGCTAGGAACTTTCACTACGCATGCACTTAAGTCATTGGACCACAGTTGCAATAGGAGTCTGTCATAGTCCATGTGGGATTAAATTACCTTGTCCATACCTCCCTAGACTATATGGACAGACATCATACAGCTCTTGGAATATGCATTTTGGGCTGGTATAAGCCTAGCATTGAGCAGCATTTTACTTTCTCCAAGGACTATGCCACAATACAAACAAGGTAACTGGCATAGTTTCTGATGTCATTCTAAGGAGGAGCAATATTTGTCAGCATGGAAAGAGATGGTCAACAGGCCATGCTGCTTTGCCAGGGATGGTCTGCACTTCTCTTCTAGGCTTTCGGATATTGGCTAAAACAGTCTTCCCCCATAGTGCCTTTTTGGCAATGCCATACAAAGTACTTCCAACAAAATGTAAAGGAGTTTCTGCTCATTGCTAGAAGTCTAAACAAAAGAACTCCACTCCCTAGAAGCACTTTACCCTAGAGAATGCTGATGTCTGTGCAGTCACTGTGTGGTTGAAAGTCGCAGAGCAGACCAACAGTAGAATGTTTATAATGCTTTCCACACATCTAGGCCAGCTATTTTACAGGCAATGACCAAAGGTGGAGGTTTCTATTTGCGTAAAAAATCTACTTCAAGGCTGGTCAAACAAGACCATGCACTTGAGCTGCTACATGTTCAAATCACCATAGGTAAAATCCAAGACTACTTCCTTGCAAGCTATAGGTTCCCCTATGTGATCCAGGAAACCCGTGCCATGTATTTAAACTTATTAGAAACACAGCATCAGCCCATCCATCCCAGTACCATAGTCATGGATGACTTTAATTACCCCACTATTAACTGGGAATCTTATGACGCCGAATGTACATGCACAGATTACTGTATTTGGCAAACTCAAACTCCTTGTACCATATGGTCAGTACACCAACCAGGGGTGCAACTATGCTGGATTTCTCCCTTAATATGCAAGACTGTTGCACACACCCTACTGTAATGCCTTCCCTGGTATTGTCACACCAGACAATGGTCTTTAAAGTAAAAAATAAAACCTAAATCTCCAGCTGAACATGGAATATCCAGGAAGTATTAAGTCTAACCTCCTATTAAATGAGAACTTGGCAAAATGTCAAGCTCCCATAAACCCTGAACACTTGTGCAGAACTGTGTACAAGCATGTTAATAGCTACATAGAGGCAGCAGTACCTACTAGGAAGACGTACAGAACGAACTCAAAGAAGCCACCCTGGTTGAATCAAAATCAATCAGATGTATAACGGGAGGAAGATCATGGCAAAATATAGGAGGTGCCGCACCCAGCAGCATCTGATGAAGTCCAGCTGTTTGAGACGTAAACGCAGTGTTTTTGAAAAGCGTTAATGTGTGGTGGAGTCTTATGTTTGGTGCTACATTTGTTATGTGATTAGAGTGCTTCGACTCAAATTCCTGGTTCTAATTTTAAAATTGGTTCCCGATTCATCGTCCTTGGTTTGGTTACCCCTTACAGTTGACCCAGTAGTCTGAGTTCAGGATACACGCATAGTAATCTAGCCTTTGATTATCACATCTGCAGTGGTGAGAAAATCTTTCTGTTGAGCAACTTTAAGCAAAGGTATGGCATGCAAGTCCAAGTCATTGTTCCACTGTATTCTGCATTCATCAGACCAAGAGTACAATGCCCCCTTGGGTATGTACCTAACCAGGCATAATGTCCACAGAGGTTCTGCAATAAGAATACAGGGCATAAGTCTGGTGTCCTATGCAGACAGACTCAATACCCTTATCCCTGTATTCAGTCTCCTACAGGTTTTTGAGGGGGAGATCTGTGCTGGCTTACAGGGCATTTGGACCCCACTCTGGACTTCTGCGTATCCCCAAAACAAGACTTGATCATTGCCTATGATATAAATAGGACCTGCTGGAGAGGTATATTTCCCAGAGACCACCCCTTGTATGGAACAGACTCCTCAATGTGAAGCAAAGTTCCTCCCCAACTCCAATTCAAGTGCAACTTAAACAATTGGATGGGGGAAAAGGGAAATTTATCCCTAGTTTTGGCACCCATTTCTTAATGGACGCAGGTAACCTGTAAATGGTTAATCTCTCAGGCCCATGCTTGAAGTTATCAAGGGCATCAGAACTTGTTAGACATTTGGTATGCATGGCTAGGCTTGAAAAGGCCCTTGAGGTAGTTAGCCTAGTAAAGACCTATAAATGGACAATACTAAGCATGGAACTAATCAAGCTGGACATAGTGAACCTCTAAAAACCAAAACCCATGTCTGCCTGTTGCAGTTTAAGACTATTAAGGCAATAGATGAAGGGAAAAAGCTACACACAGTAGCTTCGCCATAGCTTTTGACACAATTGCTCAAAGGCAAATATGTTGGGGAAAGAACACTTCAACAGATGGCGTGCCAAACCACTTATCAGAGGAAATCAAAAAGAGGAAGTTGCCTCCACAAAGACCAGTCACCAGTGGAGTCCCCGGGGTTCTGTGCTGAACAATCTCCTTTTTGGCATCTACTTTCCTGAATTAAAAGCTGCTACCAAAGGGCTGTGGCTGACTAAGCTTACAGATTACTGCAAGATGGGAACAGTCACTGAATCCCCAAGTGACTTGGCATCCTGCATAAAGGTTTGTCACAACTAAGTGATGCCAAAGTGGACAAAAACTAAATGCCAAATGTGTCCTTTGGGAAGCCATCCTCCCTGTGGAACTACCACAGTGACTATGACCCTAAGAGTTGACAGTTCAGGATTTGGGATATTATGTGGGCGGTGGCCCTACCTTTTGACCAAAATGTGTCCACTGTTGTAACTTCTTCCTTCTATATTGTACATTTTATAAATAGGGTTGTCTAGATCTAGGAATGACTGTTCTACTTTACTCTGCAGTCTATATGCCAGTTATTGAAAATGCCCCCTCTGTCATGAATGTCTTGATGCATACAGTTGAGTACAAACAGATACCTTTTAGAATACAAGAACTAAATGGACCAACGCAAAGCCCTGCCACTATACTAAGAGGTTACCCGTGTCTGGCATGCAAGCTGTCCAACAACCTAATACTGATTAGGTTAACTGATTAACTGCACACAAGTCCTGTGGCTTCAGAAATACTCTGCTTAGGTATCAAAGTCTCTTGCAACATCAACAGAATTGTTTGGGATATGTAAATCTAGGCAGGATACTGCTGCTCTGGAAGACCCTTCCTAGCCATGCAAAACGTGATTTCTGTCCATAGTGTAGCACAATTTGGATCTATGTATGGGAAGTATAAAAACTACCCTAGGACTGCCCTCTGTATTATTAATGAACAACAATGGCTCCTAAATGCTTTACCCAAAGTATGGATCCTCTGAAATCGTCTATAGTATGATCCCAGTTATTCTCCTTGGGGGTGATAATTATTTACCATGGGATAATTAAGGTCAGTCTCTTTATGAACTTTTTGAATTGAGGGGGGGAGGAACTGGCTAGGCTTAAAAGCCTACAAAGATATCTTGCCTAGTACTTGCCTATGAACCTTAGAAATGCAAAAAGCTTAACATTTATTTTAACCTGGAATATATATTAAAAATACATGAACCAGTGAAAATGTCTGTCATTGGTTTGGGAAGTGACAAACCAGGGTATTTTGTATCTGAGGGTTAATATCTGACAGTTTATAGATCACTGTAAACCTGGTACCGTCCTAAACTGTCAAGAGGATGCCAAAATTGCCAAGAGGGCATTTCCAAAACAAATGGCTAGTATCAAAACCATGGACTACAACAAAATGCTCAAATGTACATTGACTATCTTGCAGCAAGCATGACTCTTCTTGCAACTCAGATTGACGAAACACCTAAAAGTTGATCACATAGTGAGGGGACTTGTCAACTTGTGTTGAGACTGTCAGGGATCTGGGAATACATGTTGACAATGAACTGTACTTTGATCATAAACTGATGTTAAGGAAGTCCTTTTTCATTGCTAAGTTCATGTCTAGGGGTATGGCATCACAGTCCAGGAATGTTGTCATTCCAATGCACTCTGCTTTCATAAGGTTGATTAATTGAATACAATGTCCCATTCGGTAAGCACCAGTCCAAATACTTGTCTCAACTGGGACAATCAACTCATTTTCTCACCCAAAAAAGTCAAGGGCCTATATCTCAAAAACCATGCAGACCCTCAAAGCCTTTTCAATATCATGCAGGCTAATAAGAAGCAATCACTGCCCTGCTTATGCAGCCTTAACGGACCTTATGTCGGACCTATTTCAGATTCACAAGTCCACCGATAACGTGAACACCCTGTCAAGTGATCACTGTGTTTTGGAACATACGTAGACCATGTTGGAAGGACAGATGTTTATCGCTAAAATAACTGTTTTACTCCACAAAGCAAAAAACATTCTTGCGCTATTCAATTGTTACTTTGATGGCTGGGGAAACTACAAATTAAATCCTTGTTTAGCACCCATATTATTCAGGGATAGGGGCAACAAGTAAATGTCCCAGCATATCTCCACTCAGTCTGCCCTTGGGTTACTAGTATGGAAAATGAAAGGGGTAAAAACTACCACAGGAATGTAAGGCTATGCTTCTTAAAATGATCACAGATCAATAGCATATGAACAGGCACATAAAAATCCCACAAAAATGCTACAGCAGACCTATAGAGACTTTAGTAAATTGTCAAGTGCAGTAAGAGGCACATATAGTGATCCTACAACATACTATGTCAGCTAGAGACTGTATACATGTCCACATACAGCATGTTGGTATCCGCATATCACACTATATTGGACTACTTGACTGTCTACTTCGTTGGCTTCCTACTGTTGAGTGCTGAAAATCACTACCATTGAGGGTGCTCAACAATGTCACTTTCAAGTGCTAATAACATTAGGCCAACTATTTCTACACAAGTCTTGTATACCTCCCAGCAATCACAATCTTTAGTGTGTGTGATGTTTTCTAATAGTTGATCTCTGCTATGCAGTCTTTTACTGTACACTTGTTGAATTCGTACTTTGGAAGAATATCCAATGTTGTGCTGCAGAATATCTCCATCTAAAAATTTCATTTTATACAGCCAATGTTGACATTCAACCAAACAAATGTTTTGATCATGAATTAAAAATGGCTGTAATAAAGATCAAAAACAAATGGTAGGAACTGAGTTGCTGAACTAAATGGCATTTCAGTGCCAGCTCCCACAGATGCGTCCAGGCCAGAAATGTATACAGTATGTAATTGAGGAGTGCTTTTGGCCCCACTTTGACTTCAGAATTAACATTCACAGCCCTTATGTATACCCTTGTCAACTAATTGATAAACCAGATTACAGCCCTTGCATATAGTCAAACTAATTGATTAACCAAAAATTACATCACTTCCTATATTAATTGATGTAGCTACTATACCATTTTTCCAGATGTGGTAACCTGAGCTGAAAGTTTATTTTGAACGTGCTAAATAATGCAACAAATGGCTATAATACTATGATAAACTTGACAAAAATGAGGCACAAATCTGTGCACCCTGCAGAAATATGTCCAGCAGAGAGCCATCTTAGCATTCACTGAGCGAAACCTGAACACCCACGAATGTTTATCACAACTGCTGCATTGGGTTGATCCCCCCCCCCCCCTCTGAGGTACTGCAAGTTATCCATTTTGAAAATTAAACACTGAAAACATACAGTTGGTGCATTGGAGTGGTTAGTGAGCTGAGAAGCAAAAAATCCGTACAGAGCCTGTTGTAAAAGTCATTGGCAGTAGGAATTACACTAGTAAATTTTACTTTATTTGCACAGTCTAACCTTATCCTGAATGTGGATTCCTTAACTTCACAAAGTCTACAAAGAAACTCTTACAGGAATTGTATGAAAAAGGGGTGTCTTCAGGGCGCAAGGACTGAAGGCTGTCCTTGGCATTCCTTGGCAGAAACGACAGCTAAACCAAGGGAGTTATTACTAATCATTGCAGCACCGACACATATATAGAAAAAAGCGTAGTAGTTCCAAATACAATGAAGGCTGTCCTTATACCCACGTATCACTCTATATAGGTGATACAAACATCGATCTCACACGGATTGATAGTAAAATTTATTACCAAAAAATGAAATAAAATATACTTTAAACACGTAAAATCAAAACGAATAAAGACAAAGTAACTGATTTAGCACTTTCATCTCCAACACCAGAGACTTCCTCAGAATCCAGTTACCATTCACAATTCTTACTTTATATATCCTACTTAATTACTAATTGAACATTTGTCTGGTTAATTGCTCGTAAATTAAAGGGCTAGACTTCAAACAATGAATTTCTGCAACACTGAAGAAACTTTTAGAATAAAATTGTGTTAAGCCAACATACCTACAGGGAATATATATTCCTATATGTGTATAATCAATACATATGTATATAATGTAAATATATAAATAAGTAAATATAAACACAAATGTATACAAATATATACATTCAGTTTGCCAAAAGGCAAGTTAGTAAATTAATAAATAAATGCATATAGACATGTTGACCAAAGAAAAGACCCCCCCCCAAAAAAAGTTAATATTGTTAAATACATGCGTGCAAAATAAATGCATGCATTTGTCTCTCAATATGTATGAGTAAAAACACAAACATGAAAAATATACAGATGTAACAAATGTGTACTTGTTTGTACCTGTTTGTAATATGTATGTGTATATATAAATAAGCATTGAAAATATTTGAACAAGTCACCAAATATTAATAAAATCAGTAAATTAATATAGTACTAATAGTTTATTTAAAATGATACTGATAACTTTATTTAAAATTATTTAAAAATATTCAGAAAATCTTTAAATGTTGTTAAATGTTGTGCTGATTTATACAACTTGTTAAAGATTGTTGAAACTGATATGTTAATATTGTATTATCAAATTATATAGGTGTGAATAAATAAATTAGTATTATATATATTACAACCCTAGAAACGTAGTTGAACCCTTTGTAAAGAGACCTGTTAAATAGTTCTATTCTAGAGGTTGTGGGCTTGGCATCTGGTCATTTTACCTTTTCTTTGGGTCTGCTGCCAATATTTTTAACGCCGGAGTTATGGATATATAATCATTTAATCCTTTTCCACTACATGCGTCTAATCTCAACTGCCAGATCATTTCCCTGTACTCTAGCTTAGTCTCCCAATCACCTCTATCCATGGGTTCAATTTCCTTAAGCACCCAAAATTTGAAATCTGCCTGTTTACAAACCATTGCGTGCCTATAATGAATGCATTGTTGTCGTGTTTGCAAATGTCCCTTGTGTGTTCATATATTCTATTCCTAAGATGGCGTTCAGTTTTGCCTATATAGTAACTCCAGCATACTTTACAGAATACTAAGTATACTACTCCTTTTGAGTAACAACTATTGTACCTTTTGGCTTTTAAAGTTATATCCAAACTAGGTATTCTGATTTTTCAATCTAGCAATAAATGTGCATTGTGCACACCTACCGCATTTAAAAGTGCCGTGTCTCTTATTAGCCCCCCTGATACTAGTAGTTCTCTGTTCAATGACATTTTTAATATTCTTGTTTCTTCTAAAACTGTGTTTTATATCACTTTGAAATACATCAGTCTTTGTTGCTATGTTCCTGAACATCTCCGAAGTATCATCAATACTTTTTCTCAACCATTTTACACCTTGGTGGTATGTAATCGTCAAATAGGGTGTGTCACCTATTACAATTGTATTAGGAGTATTAGAACTACTCTTATCACTATTAGTTGCTGTAGGCTTCACACACCCTTCTTTAGCTAACAAAGCATTATATTTGTTGCCTCTTTCTGATACATTCTTTTATAGGGCTAATAAAATGCGTAGGATAGCCTCTTTCATAAAACAGTTTTTCTACATTATCAATTTCTTTTAAAAAATCTGTATCATCTGAGACCATTCTGGCCATCCTAGTCATTTGTCCTTTTACTATGTTTTTCTTGAGTTGGTAAGGATGATCACTGTTGAAATGTAAATGGGCATTGGAATGATGTTCCTTTCTAAATACACTGGACCTATAACATTTACTCTGTCCTTACTTTAATATCTAAAAAATGTATTTCCTCCATCCATCTATTTGGTATGTGAAATGCAAACAAGTAGTTGTCTGATTTATATATTTTATAAAATCTTGAATGTACTCTTATGGACCAGACCATAAAACAAATATAGTCCAAAAAAACGAAAATAATTACTTGTATATTGACTGTATATAGAATTGAAAACCTAATTCTTTTCCCAAAATAACATAATGTTAGCGTACATAGGGGCACAAGCTGAGCCCATGGCAACTCCTTTCTGATGGTGGTAGTAGTCTCCTTCAAAATACACATAGTTGTACTTTAATATCAATTCCATACATTCCAAAACTGTTCTAAAATTAGCTCCTGTTACTAGTTTCAGTTAAAGTACTTTTTCAAACCAGTCTAAACCAATATCTTTATGTATAACTGAAAACAATTCCTTAACATCAATAGTAATAAACAACATGTTGTCTAAGTACTCCCACCTATTTTTTTTTTTCAAAAAATCCCATGAATCAATCAGAATATGGTCATATTTAGTGTTAAATCCTTTTAACATAGTGTCTACATAAATTTCCAAAGGCTGAGTTTTTGATCCTATGGGTTACTATGGGTCTCATGGGTGGATTGTGTAGGGATTTATGTATTTTGGGTATTCCGGAAATACCCGGAATAACGGGTTTTGGTACTTGTAAAAATTTATACAGTTCCATATCAATCATTCCTGTAAACAGATTGTCTTCGAGGATGAGGTCTATCTTCCTGTATGAAATATTAATCTCATTCTTTGTTACTGAACCATATTGCTCTTCCTTGTCCAAAATATCCTTCATTTTCTTAATGTAGTCCATCTCTCCATAATAACCACCCCTCCCCCTTTGTCAGGTTTCATGATACGAATTTTGTCATTACTACTCAAGTCTCTGAGTAGTTTGTGTTCAGCGTTGGTTAAATTGCTTTTGTTTTTTTTTTTTTATCAATATTGTTTATCCATTTCGTATCCTATTTATAACATTTTTCAAAATTTAAAATATATAAAAATAATATTGATAAAAAAATCAAAAGCAATTTTACCAACGCTGAACACAAACTACTCAGACTTCAGTAGCAATGACAAAATTCGTATCATGAAACCTGCCAAAGGGGGGAGGGGTGGTTATTATGGATAGATGGGATTACATTAAGAAAATTAAGGATATTTTGGACAAGGAAGAGCAATATGGTTCAGTAACAAAGAATGAGATTAATATTTCATACAGGAAGATAGACCTCATCCTCAAAGACCATCTGTTTACAGGAATGATTGCTATGGGACTGTATAAATTTTTAAAAGTACCAAAACCCATTATTTCGGGTATTTTTGGAATACCCAAAATACATAAATCCCTACACAATCCACCCATGAGACCCATAGTGTCATCCCAGGGATCAAAAACTCAGCCTTTGGCAATTTATGTAGACACAATGTTAAAAGGATTTAACACTAAATGACCATATTCTGATTGATTCATGGGATTTTTTGAAAAAAATAGTGGGAGTACTTATTTAGACAGCATGTTTATTACTATTGATAAGGAATTGTTTTCAGTTGTACCTCAAGATATTGGTTTAGACTGGTTTGAAAAAGTACTTGTTGAACTGAAACTAGTAACAGGAGCTAATTTTAGAACAGTTTTGGAATGTATGGAACTGATACTAGAGTACAACTGTGTATTTTGAAGGAGACTACTACCATCAGAAAGGAGTTGCCATGGGCTCAGCTTGTGCCCCTATGTACGCTAACCTTATGTTATTTTGGGAAAAGAATTGTGTTCAATTCTATATACAGTCAATATACAAGTAATTTTCATTTTTTGGACGATATATTTGTTTTATGGTCTGGTCCATATGAGTACATTCAAGATTGTATACAAAATATAAACCGGACAACTACTTTTTTTGCATTTCACACAACAAACAGATGCAGAGGAAATACATTTTTTAGATATTAAATTAAGGACAACCAGAGTAAATGTTATAGGTCCAATGTATTTAGAAAGGAACATCATTCCAATGCCTATTTACATTTCAACAGTGATCATCCTTACCAACTCAAGAAAAACATAGTAAAAGGACAAATGATTAGGATGGCCAGAATGGTCTCGGATGATACAGATTTTTTTAAAAGAAATTGATAATGTAGAAAAAAATGTTTTATGAAAGAGGCTATCCTATGGATTTTATTAGCCCTATAAAAGAATATGTATTATCAGAACGAGGCAACAAATATAATGCTCTGTTGGCTAAAGAAGGGTGTGTGAAGCCTACAGCAACTAATAGTGATAAGAGTAGTTGTAATACTCCTAATACAATTGTAATAAGTGACACACCCTATTTGACGATTACATACCACCAAGGTGTAAAATGGTTGAGAAAAAGTATTGATGATACCTGGGATATGTTCAGGAACATAGCAACAAAGACTGATGTATTTCAAAGTGGTATAAAATACAGTTTTAGAAGAAACAAGAATATTAAAAATGTCATTGAACAGAGAACTACTAGTATCAGGGGGGGCTAATAAGAGACACAGCACTTTTAAATGCGGTAGGTGTGCACAATGCACATTTATTGCTGGATTGAAAGAAATTGGAATACCTAGTTTGGATATAACTTTAAAAGCCAGAAGGTACAATAGTTGTTACTCAAAAGGAGTAGTATACTTAGTATTCTGTAAAGTATGCTGGAGTTACTATATAGGCAAAACTGAACGCCATCTTAGGAATAGAATATATGAACACACAAGGGACATTAGCAAACACGACAACAATGCATTATAGGCACGCAATGGTATGTAAACAGGCAGATTTCAAATTTTGGGTGCTTGAGGAAATTGAACCCATGGATAGAGGAGGTGATTGGGAGACTAAGCTAGAGTACAGGGAAATGATCTGGCAGCTGAGAATAGACGCATGTAGTGGAAAAGGATTAAATGATCATATATCCATAACTCCGGCGTTAAAAATATTGGCGGCAGACCCAAAGAAAAGGTAAAATGACCAGATGCTAAGAAACTGTAAAGCCCATAACCTCTAGAATAGAACTATTTAACAGGTCTCTTTACAAAGGGTTCAACTACGTTTCTAGGGTTGTAATATACATAATACTAATCTTTATTTATTCACACCTATATAATTTGGTATTACAATATTAACATAATATTTATATCAGTTTCAACAATCTTTTAACAAGTTGTATAAAGTATCAGCACAACATTTTAAATAACATTTTTTAAACAATTTTTAAACAATATTTTTAAATATTTTATTTGACTTGTTCAAATATTTTCAATGCTTATTTATATTTACACGTATACATATTAAAAACAGGTACAAACAAGTACACATTTGTTACATCTGTATATTTTTCATGTTTATGTTTTTACACATACATATTGAGATAGACAAATGCATTTATTTTGCACATATGTATTTAACATTTAACTTTTTTGGGGTGTCTTTTCTTTGGTCAACATGTCTATGTATGTATTAATTTACTAACGTGCCTTTTGGCAAACTGAATGTATATATTTGTATATAGTTGTGTTGATATATTTATTTACTTTATATATTTACATTATATACATATGCATTGATTATACACATATAGGAATATATATTCCTTGTATGTATGTTGGCTTATTTAACACAATTTTATTCTAAATGTTTCTTCAGTGTTGCAGAAATTCATTGAAGTGTAGCCCTTTAATTTACGAGCAATTAACCAGACAAATGTTTAATTAGTAATTAAGTAGGATATATAAAGTAAGAATTGTGAATGGTAACTGGATTCTGAGGATGTCTCTGGTGTTGGGAGATGAAAGCGCTAAATCAGTTACTTTGTCTATTCGTTTTGATTTTACGTGTTTAAAGTATATTATTTTATTTTTCGTTTTTTGGTAATAAATTTTACTATCCATCCGTGTGAGATCGATGTTTGTATCGCCTATATAGAGTGATACGTGGGTACAAGGACAGCCTTCATTGTATTTGGAACTACTACGCTTTTTACATTGGACTTTGTTTCGTTACAGCCTTTGGTTGTGTGGTTACATTATATATAGAGCCGCATAAATGTTTCACTTGTTCTGTCGGGTATGTTTAGACCTCTTCCAGACCCTGTCTAACCACCTGTCACTTCTAGCTGAAATAATTACCACCAGAAGTAATGAGTTGCATGTTTTACCTACTAACCTGGCTTACTTGCCTTTAGATTTTTTCCTTTACTGTGCAGACCAATGTAACAAGCCTTTACCAGATGTGAAGATGAGAATCTTGAGGCAAGGCAGTTGAATTAGTCCCTTATAACAACACTATCCTGGCAGACTGCTTAGGAAAATGCGTTGCTATTTTGACATCTACATCCTTCCATAACTCTTTGGGTGTAGTAAAGCTCCAGCTGTGGTAAGTCTTTTTTATTTATTTATTCCAGTTTGATGGCCGGGGAGGTCCACTAGGCTCCGGGATCCTGTTTTCAGTGAAGGTCCGAGGAGAAAAGCTCCAATGCATAGTTACATGAATAAACTTTGCATTACTGACAAACGGGTAGCATTCATAACGCAACAAAAAATTACAATTTTTTAGGTGTAAAAAAAAAACAGGCAAATGGCTTTGGCTAGATTTTACAGTATAGTTATATATACATAATACAAATGAGCTAGGTGAGAGGTTAACCAGGAGTAAAAGTGGAGGAGACCTTGAGAGGTATAGGGTGAAGAGTACAGTTGCATTTCCTGTTTGAGTAAAGGTGAGAATGAAGAGTTTTAAAGTTTTCGAGGTTATCGCAGGTCCTAAGAGTGGAGGGAAGAGCATTCCATTTTTTGGCTAAGGTGAAGGAAAGCAGAAGTTGACCAGCTGGGCGCTTGGGTTTGTGGATGGTGATTAGGTTTTGGTGGGTACATCTAAGTGTTCTATGGGGAGTATATGGTTGTAGGATATTGGATAGTGCAGGGCACTTGGTAGGTTGGAATAGTAGTCTATAGGCAGTCGTGATTTGGAGAAAGTCAAGTTGGTTATGGAGTTCAACACAGTTTAATGAGTGAAGGGAGGAACAGTGATGAGAAAAATTTGGCTTTGGTAGAAAATCTGGAGATTTTATTGTAATATATTTGTAGTTTGGAGGATAGTGAGGAGGAAAAATTGGTAACCAGAGGGACACTATACAGTGGAGAGGGAAGGAGATAAATGGTGGCGATAGTTGGTCTGGTAGGAGAGAGAAAGTAGTTTCTATAAAGTAGGCAGAGTTTTATGTGGGTTTTCTTAGTTTAGCTGGATGCGAGTATTAAATTTTAGGTGTTCAATGGTTACACCAAGAAGTTTGGCGGAGGGAACGACTGCTAAAATGGAGTTATGGCTGATTATTTGGAATGAGTTTTTATCAGTAGGGGAGGACTTGGGAGATGATAGAAGGATTTTAGTTTTGTTAGCATTTAATGAAGTGATTTTGGAGCATCCAGTTTTCAGTAGTAGAGAAGGCCGTTTGTGTCAGTAGTTGGAGATTTGTTCATTTGAAGGCGCAGCAGATCAAAGTAGAATCGTCTGCATATTGAACAATTTTAGTATTTGGTATGGCCTTGTAAAAGTCGTTAATAAAGATGTTTAATAGAATTGGGCCAAGTATGGATCCTTGGTGTACTCCAGTGGAGGTAGGATGGAAGGTGGAGGTGCCCTGGCCCCATTTGACAGCCTGGGACCTGTTGGAAAGATAGCTGGAGAACCAGGAGAGAGTTTTGTGTGAGATTGAGATTAGACAAATTATTTAGGTGGATGTGGGAGATGGTATCAAAAGCTTTAGTTAAGTCCAGCAGAATGGAGTATACTAAATTACCGGAGTCGCATGTGCTTAATTTCCATGCCTACTGTTTTTTATTTTTAGTTTCCATTCCAAGCCTAGACCAATGCACCCCATGTGTTTGTGCCATAAATATGGAAACTTCTATGCTGAAGAGTTTTAACTTTACTCCAGTGCCATAAGCCTGTTGTATACTTAATGTTTTTGTCTTTTCTAGCTGAAGAAACTTGTTTTGATAAATATCTTGGAAAGACTTACCTAGTTGGCGAGACATATGAACGGCCCAAGGACAACATGATCTGGGACTGTACCTGCATAGGAGCAGGCCGTGGAAGAATCAGTTGCACAATTGCAAGTAAGTGCACCGTACTATCAACTTGCTCAAGTTTCCAGGCATCTTGCATGCAAACCTTTTTTTGAGAATACCATTAATGAATTTAAGTGGGGAAATTGGCCTTAGACTAGTTTGAGGTTGGTATTTGTTAGTAATTGCTTTACTTGAATGCCCTCTGTGGTGGTTGAGTGATTAGAAAAGCAGATAACTGCATGTTATGTTTTTTCCAGTGGCTTGCAACTGAACTTGTTGTTGGACATTCCTCCCTGCCAATTATGCAGTATGTCTTTAATTGGAAATCACACTATATGAAAGAAACACTGTTAATGAGTCCTGTCTTTAACATTTGTTTACTGGAAAGTCCAACTTGGAACACAAGCAATTGTTGGCAGATGACCGGGGAGAAATGCTCCAGACACTTGTCTTTGTAACAAAGGAGGATACCAGAGAACCCACACAAATGCAGGGAGGACATTCAGACTCTGCACAGGAGTGCTCTCGAAAAATTGAACTGGAGAACCTCTTGCTGTGAGGTGATAACAATACAGCTGCACCACTGTGACGGAACCATAAGTTATTGTTTAGCATACTTCTCAACTGTACAGAAAGTATGTCCAGATTTTCATTTAATATTTTTGATCTTTTTCAGTTGTTTTCTGGCAGATCATTGAGGAATGGAGTCAAATGATGGATTTGAGTTGCAGACTGTTTTCACTATGTATGTCATTGCAAAACGTGTTCCATCAACTTTGTGTTTGTAAGAGCAATATTTAAAATGTCCCTCTCTTGGCCTATGTCCCCCCCCTCATTCTCTGAGGTTGGGAGGTGTGCTGATGTCCTTCAAGGATGCATCTGCAGTCCTAACATATGGGTTGTCCTGCCTCAGGCAGCCCTTCGGTCGGCCGGATTCCAAAGTCTGGGTCTGGCCTCGGCTGATGTTGCACTTCACCCGACGTCATAGCTGCAGTGAATTGGGTATAAAGGCATCAGCCGACCCCATTTTCCCCAGTCTTTCTTGCCGCGCGGTGCCCGAAGCAGAAGCGGTTTGTAAGTGCTGGTCGGTCAGATCCAGAGATTACTACTACCGAAGACTTCTAAAATGCTAAGTACCCCGTTGGGGACTCTTTCTTGCCTCAGCCGATGTCAGAAAAAGTAAATAACTGTTTAACTTGTGGGAAACAAATACCTCATAAGGATTTCCACTCTTACTGCCTTCCTTGCTTAGGCCCAGACCATAGCAGCTTGTCTAGCCTGTGCTTCCTTCAACCGACAAACACTTAGACGTTGGTCGGAGTTTGCAGAGGAGTTTTTTGGTCCCGCTTTTGCTTACAAAATGCCGTCGGAGACTCCGACTTCTCAATTAGTTAAAAAGCGTAAGGAAAAGGACCGACACTCGCGGTCCGCGGTTTTGGCCGAAACTGCCAACTGCGAGTCTGTTTCGGCTGAAACAGAGTCCACGGTTCTTCCTTTGGCCGAAAGCATGCCTCCTTTAGCCGAGGCCTCACACAGCATGGCTGAATCTGCTACTGAAATTTCCACTGCTGTTGCAGGTACCCAGGATTTATCAGATACTATTCCTTTAGACATATCTACTCCTGCACGTGGAGCTGATAGGCCCCCTGCATCTATGTCCATCAAGGCCTTTGCTAGGGCTAAAGCAGCTAAATCTTCTAAGGCCTTGTCTGTTAAAACCCCCTCACACAGGCCTACCTCTAGTTCCCAAATGCTCAGCCTGGCTGAGGATCTCATTTCTTTGAACAGGGGATCCCAACCTCACCCTGACAGGGCCTCTCAACCCCCTCCTGAGAAGAGGCCTAGAGCAGAGCCCCCCAATCCAGTTTCTACAGACTATTCCTCGGATGATTCAGAAAACTCAGAACCTCCAGAAGGCCCATATTCCCCTTATGAGGATTCTGATGCAGAAGACTCCATTCCTTCTGCCTCCCCTCCTGAGATTTTCTTTTGGGGAAACCTTGCATGCTATGAGAGCATTTTCAATGGCAGGGCCAGGATTTTTCAGATTCAAGGAAAAGACTAAGGACCTTTTTACATTTACCACAGCATAGGCCTTTAGCCATTCCTCCAGTACTAACAGTTGTTTGATGCATATAATGATGCTTGTACTGCCCCTGACTCTCTTCCCCTGGCCCCTGCCAAGCCCGATAGATATTACAGGGTCCCGGACACTCACACTTATAAGGCTCCTATTGCAGATCCTGAAACCACTTCACAGGGCCCAAAGCTGTAGCAGCTGCCTCTGCCAGAAACCCCCTCCCTCTGAAAGAGAATCTAGAGCATTAGAGAGATGGGGTAAAAAAGTTTATACTTCTGCTACTCTTTTTCGGCTAGGGCCTTAAACTGTCAATTCCACATGATTCAGTATCAGGAATTTTTGTTAGACCAGCTAAATAAAAAAACTGTCCTCTCCTGAACCTGTAGACCGTAAGTCCCTTCAGGGTTTGGTACATAACGTTCAACAGGTCAGTAGTCATTCCTTAAAGTGCGGCTATGATGCACTGGAGGCTTCCTTTAGATCAGCTATGACCGGAACAGTGATTAGAAGGCATGCATGGTTAAAAGAACAATCCTTACCAGACCATGTAAAGTCAAAACTCCTAGATGCTCCTATGGAGAAACAAAGTTTGTTTGTTTCCCCTGCACAGCAAGTGCTAAAGAAGGTGGAAGAAAAAGCAAAATCTGTCCAAACAGTCAAGGATTTCTTACAGGTCCAGCCTCCAAGGTTTAGTAGAAATTGGCCTTCTAAGAATTGGTCCTTTCCAGACACCTCCAGAGCACAGAGACGCAGAAATATTGACCCAAGAGGCAGAGGTCAATCCAGAGGTGCCTACAGGGGACGTCAGTGGCAGCCTAACAACCAGAGAAGTACTGCCACAGATCCAGCTACGACCACCTCCACAGGACAGACACAATGACTTGACTCTGATACCACCTACCAGAAAACAACTGGAAGCACCCTTAGGCGGAAAGCTAGCCTTATTTTCCGTAAACTGGCATTACATTACAGGAGACAAATGGATTTTGCAGACCATAGACAAAGGCTACAGGTTTCACTTCCACACTCTACCAAAAAAGAGAGGAATGCCAAACCTACCACCAAACCAAAAAACAAGCGCTCTAGAACAAATCAACCACCTACTAAGGATGAGAGCTATAGAAAAGGTACCTTCCATGGAACAAGGGCAAGGATTTTACTCCAGACTTTTCCTGGTACTAAGAAAAGAAAACCAATGGAGACCTATTCTCGACCTGTCCGCTCTGAGCACATATCTCATTGTTCCGAAATTCAAAATGCTGACCCTACAGCAACTTCTTCCCATGCTGGGCAAGGAGTCTTGGCTGATGACTCTAGATCTCAAGGGTGCATACCTGCACGTCCCTATACGACCAGATTGCAGAAGATACCTCAGATTTCTTGCAGGATCAGAGCATTATCAATTCTCAGCATTGCCCTTTGGCTTATCTACTGCGCCCAGAGTATTCACGAAATGCCTGGCATCAGTAATTGCTCAATGCAGGCTTCAGGGAATTCAGATTTACCCATACCTGGATGACTGCCTAATACAAGCGGACAACAAGACCAAATTAACAAAAGATTTGGAAAAGGTTATACAACTACTGCAAGCCCTGGGATACACAGTCAACATGAAAAAGTCAAGGCTGGTACCATCCCAAAGGATAACATTCTTGGGTGCAGAACTGGACACATCAAATCAGATGGCATTTCTCACAGCAGAAAAGCAAAAGCAACTACCACTCTATTTCATGGCATTAACAACACAGAACCAGCTTACAGCAAGGAAAGTCCTGCAAGCCCTGGGTTACATGGCAGCCTGCATAATATTGATACCACAAGCCAGGCTGCATATGAGGAAGTTGCAATGGTACCTAAGGAATGTATGGTCTCAACACAAGCACAGTCTAGAAGCCCAGATTCCAATAATCCCATGCCTGAAACAAGAACTCCTGTGGTGGGCTCAGGCCTGTCAGATGAACAGAGGACTGCCTTTCCACAAACCTCACCCAAGCCAGACTATCACCACGGATGCCTCAGACCTAGGCTGGGGGGGCACACATGGTGGACGCCTATGAACACAAGACCAGCTGAACCTTCACATAAATCTAAGAGAGATGCTGGCAGTGAAACAGGCACTACAGAAGACCTTTTCTTCAACAGGGTCATTTGCTGATAAGGACGGACAACACCACAGTCATGTGGTATATCAACAAACAGGGAGGAACGCACTCATATCCTCTATGCTGGATGGCAGTGGACCTGTGGAATGTGGCCCTGAACCTCAACATTCAACTCCAGGCAATATTTGTGCCAGGAAAAGAAAATATACTAGCAGACACTTTAAGCAGAACTACCACGGATGCCCACGAATGGATGCTACATCCAGACATCTTCAAAACCATTACAAAGAAATGGGGACTACCAGAAAATAGACCTGTTCGCATCCCCACACAACCACCAATTGAGGAAATTCTGCACAAGGACATACCACCCTCTTGCTTGGAAGGTGGACTCCCTATCCTTCAGTTGGGAAAACCTGACAGCGTATGCATTCCCTGGAAGGTGGACTCCCTATCCTTCAGTTGGGAAAACCTGACAGCGTATGCATTCCCACCTCTTCCTTTGATGCACAAAGTGCTACTGAAGATCAAAGATCACCCAAGGATCATCCTGATAGCTCCAGACTGGCCAAGGCAGCATTAGTACCCGCTACTGAGTATGTCTTGGACACACGCATGGCCTCTACCTCTAGTTCCTTTACTGCTAACACAGAACAACTACAAGATCCTACATCCAAACTTGAGCACACTGCAGCTAGCTGCCTGGAACATTACATAAGACAAAATAACCCAGATTTATCTCAGAGGGTTAAGGACATTATCCTGGAGGCTCGCAGACCCTCCACAAGGAAGACTTATTCAGCCAAATGGAGAAGATACCTTATTTGGAGTGCAGCAAAAGGTGAAAATGTATAATTAGCAAATTTAGCTAACATCCTGGAATACTTGGCAGAACTATTCCACAATGGCCTGTCTTGCTCCTCCATCAAGATTCATGCATCAGCAATTTCAGCAGAATACAACATGGATCCTCCAGTTCTCTCATCCTCTACTCAGGCAGTTTCTGAGAGGAATTAAAAATGTAAACCTCCAAGGAAGCCACCTTTGCCTACATGGGACCTTAACTTTGTGCTGGAAAAGTTAACACTTCCCCCTTTCGAGCCAGCAGCAACAGCAGAATTACAGTTCTTATCTTGGAAAACTGCTTTCCTGCTTGCAATCACTTCAGCAAGAAGGGTTTCGGAATTACAGGCATTAATGGCAGTACAGCCCTTCCTTATCTTCCATCAGGATAGTGTCCTTGAGAACCAACCCTACTTTTATGCCAAAAGTGGTCTCCAGGGTATCATTGAACCAAGCAATCCACCTACCAGCATTCTTCCCCAACCCACAGAACAGGGGGGAAAGATTACTACATACCTTGGATGTGCACAGGCAATTGTGCTACTATCTGGACAGAACCAAGACACAAAAACTGACCAGCTTCTGGTAGCATATGCAACAGGAATGGAAGGAAAAGCAATTTCAAAACGGACTATCTCAAAATGGATAGGAAATTGCATTAGATTTTGTTGCTCTTTTCATGGAAAGGCAACTCCAGAAAACATCAGACCTCACTCCACAAGGGCTACAGCCACTACTACAGCCTTCCTACGAGGAGTGCCTACCAAAGACATTTTAGAAGCTGCTACTTGGAGCTCCGTGCGTACATTTGCCAAGCATTATCTACCTTTATACTCCAGATCCCAAGCAGGTTTTGCAACTGCTGTTTTGCAAGGGATCTTAACTACACCATAATCACCTTAGTGCCTCCTCCCCCAGTTTGGCTATGGTATTCTACCCATATGTTAGGACTGCAGATGCATCCTTTAAGGACATAGTACAGTTTTGTACCTACCATAAATGTAGATGTCCGAGAGGTATGCATCTGCAGTCAGGATTACCCACCCTCCTTCCCCTCTGTGGTACTCCTAGGGTATTTGCCCATCTTGTAGCTAGCTGGGGGAATCTATTATGGTGTATTTGTATATATGTACATACATGTTTATATTGTTTGCTCTCTACTATTTGGAATCTTTTGCATTTATCTAAATTTAGCCTTCCTAGAGGGCATCTGGGGGAAGAAACACTGAGGAAAATGGCGTCTGCTGATGCCTTTATACCCAATTCACTGCAGCTATGACGTCGGGTGAAGTGCGACATCAGCCGAGGCCAGACCCAGACTTTGGAATCCGGGTGACCGAAGGGCTTCCTGAGGCAGGACAACCCATATGTTAGGACTGCAGATGCATACCTCTCGGACATCTACATTTATGGTAGGTACAAAACTGTACTTTCTCTGCCACAAGTGGAGTCCTAAGTTGTGACTATCACTCATGTCTGGCAAGAGTTTCAGAGCAGCTGTTATGCCTCCCACCCAAGACAAGTCCACACTGTTGCGTAAGGTCTGTGTGGTTGGACATCTTGAGTTGGTTCTTGCTGCATGGTACCATACACACGTTTCTGTCCACTGGGCCAAATGAAGTGGAAGAGTAGTTTTTGTTGACCAGGATAGTCTGATTTGGATAAGAGCCTCTTCACCATTGTTCTAGGGAGAAAAGCTATAGACTGAGAACAGAAATCTGTACAATGTATACAGTTTTTAAAGGAAAAACTGAAATGGAGAACATAAAATGGTCTAAACGGTAGGGTTCTAATGAAGTACAATATTAGACTAGCATAAGGCTGTATGGCCTTGCACAGCTTGCCTCTTCAGCAATTTGCTGTAACAAATGAAGTACACTGCACTCTGCTGGATCCTTGCCACCATTCCCAGCAGTATTCCTTGGGCACCTTTTCAGATGAACTAAGTGACCACCTCCCATAAGCACATTTGCTATAAAACTAGTAACATAAGCAAAAAAAAGTCATGGAATTGGAACCATTGGGTGAAGCTGTAGCTAAATTGAAAATAATATTTAGCTATTGTGTATAAATGCAGATTTTTTTTTATTCTAATCCTTTTCTTTGATCAGTTTAAAAAAAAATTCAAGCTGGAGTTGCCAGTGTGATTCCCTAAACTGTTAGAGCACATGACCCCTTAAGGACTTTGGGCATTTCTGCTATGTGGCAGTTCTGAGTTGTCCTTGAGGTCATTTGCATATATCCCATGTGCTTCCCAATAGAAGAGGTTTAAGGAAACGCACAGTAAAAACTGTAGCTTGGCTAGATTTTCTTAGTTTGTTTTTTGCTTTACTGATTTGTCTGTTTTTTTTTATACTTGGATCTTGTGTACTGTTATCTTGCAATATAGTTCATTTGTAGCTCCCCCATGATAACTGAAGTGTTGCTGCCTAGTACTTTCCATATAAAGGTAATATACAAACAATACAAATACGTAAAACTTTAAGGACGCATGATCTTTAAAGATCATGGAGTGAGTCAAATTTATCATAGGTTTGTAGGTGGGTATTGGGCTATTGGCCGTTTGACTTATAAGCCTAGCCAGAACAATTCCATGGCTATTGCTTCCCACAAATATTTACTTTCCTGGACCCTTGTCTAGTAGGGCTACTGATGTTATCCCTGGAGTGAATTTCCCATCTCCCATCCAGTTGTCAAGGTTCCTCTTGAAGATGGCCATTGAGGCACTCTGCTTGATGTGCAACACCAAAATTACTGTTAGAAGAGGATGCAGACTAGTGGGATTAGGACAACCATGTAGAGATGTGCTGGGAAAGTGGTATTAGGGAAACTGGAAGAAAGTGATTTTCTTAATTTTGGAGAAATGGGGTGGAATAGGATATCTCTCCTTCCTTTACTGCAGTATTGGTAGTAGGGTCCATTTTTTTCTCACTCAGTTTGGGTTGTATAGGTTTTCCATTTCCCATTTTGGAGGTATGGGGTGCTTGTTCAGTCACAAGTACATGTAAAAGGCTGAAGTTTGGCAACTGTTGGTGCTTATGCTTAAATGGTTGTCACCTTTCTGTGGCATTTTGTAAAGGTGTCTGGCATCTAACTACAGATGCTTCAAGAGAACATACATGTGCATGTGAATTGCAACATTCCTGCTTTTAACAAGTTTTTGTTGGCCATTTCAGTTGTCACTGCCTCCCAAGGGAGGTTTCACTTGTGGCCTGAGACTTTTGCTGTCTGTTTACTGTTCATTATCTTGTGTCCTGATTCGCAGACTCTGAGGAGTTCAAATCTTTATCTGGACAGGAAGTTCTTTCCAAGATGTGGTAAGATTTGAATTTTGATACTGCTTGGCAATATGAGGAACTTTGAACATATATAGTCTTGCTTTACTCCATCCCAGGATAATCCTTTTCCTAGTATACTTCCTACAGACAAGGTTTTTTTTTCTCTGATTTACTTTCACAGCTGTCTTCTTGAATGCATTTGTCAGTGAGTTTTTGAGAACCCCAAGATACAAGCCTTCAACAGGAGTCATAGCTTGTCTTGACTATACATGAGGAATTCTAGTGATATGCCAAGTCAGTTTGGACTTCGCAGTAACAGCCATATAACATTTCTAATGCCCCTTTCCAGGCTTCAACCCAGGAGTGCCTTTCTGGTCTCTTTTTTTTTCCAAGAACTAGTCACCTGCTTCAGATCTAACATAGGGAGGAGTGTTCCAAGTACATTAGGACTCGAGGGGTTGGTCACCTGAAGAGAGGAATAACTGCATAAAATAAATGAATGCCCTTCTATTCTGTCCAGCACCTACGTTCTCTGAACTCTGTACCCTTTTTCAAATTTACAAAGACGAAACCACAGTTGTGGTACATAATCGGGGAAGGCACAAAGTCTTGATGCCTCCTAAGCTGGTCTTCATTGCTTAGGACACAAATGGTATTGCATACTTTCCTTAATGGTTTACATTCTTGAGAGAACACTTGCAGACTTTCTGAGCAGACCTTTGAGTGGATGTTGAATTGGGGGGGGGGGTATTTTGGGGGGCATTCATCTCTGGAGTACTTGTGCAGACTTTTTATTTATTTTTTTGCTTCCTCTTAAAACAGACTGCTCTGTTCTCTAGAAAACCATGCCTTCAGGCTTGGAAGATTTGTTGTGCCTTTTCCTGGGAGGGGGAAATTCCTTTATACATCACTTCTATGATTCTCCAAGGAGGGCAAGACAAATGATTAGGTATAATTGGCTAGGCTTAAAATGGCTCGCAAGGTCAGTTAGCTTCGTACTAATCTATGAACCTAAGAACTTGGCTGTGACCATACTAGTCCCCCTTCTCTTCCACTTGACCAGAGGCAGTCATCACTAGTTACCACCTGCTCATGCAGGATAGAGGCTGTCTAATTCACACCAACCTACAGGCCTTTAGTCTGATTTTCTGGGTGATGGATTTTTAATCCCTTTTAGGCTTCACTTTACTGAGGATGTGCTTGAGCTTCTATGTGAAGCTAGAAAACTAAGTGTTTTTAAATGAGGAGGTTCCTTACAGTGCCATGAATTGGTGCCCCTTAAATGGTTTTTGATGGTGTTGCATATGTGTGCTGCCAAAATTGGGAATTGCATTCTCCTCTAGAAAAGCACATTTAGGGTTCAGGCAGCAAGATCTTTCCTTGTGGTATATTTGGTTGGGGACACATGGCTGAAGTGACCTTTAGCTGCAGAGAAATATAGCTGTTGCAAATTCCCTGTGGGCAAAGAATGTGATGCCATGCCCACAACTTCAATAACCAAATGCACAGGAGGAAAATAATGTCCATGGTCCCCAAGGCAACATGAGACAGCAGGCAACATAAGACAGCAGGCTGGCCAGTGGGCATGTCAATAGCAGTAAAAATGTGGTGCACAACAGGCAGTGCCTTTATCTTTGAGAAATACTACCCCTTTAAGTGTCTAGGGAACATTGAAGTACATACTGGAGCATAAATGTGACTACAGTAGCATGCAACACTTCCTGCATGCTGTAGCACACTTCGACATGTTACTCAAGTATGTACTGTACACTGAGCCAAACCATTCATTATTTATTCTGCCCCCACACACTTGGTTACTAAAGCTGTGGGCATAGTGCGTCCTTCTCTTTGCCCACAGGGAATTCACTACCAACCTATTTCTCTGCAGCCAAATGTCACTTCAGCCATGTGTCCCCAACCAAATATACCACAGGGAAATGTCTTGCTGCCTAGGAGCCTGGACCCCCACACTTATCAGCATTTTATGCCTGCCTGTAGCTCCACTTAGTTTGAAGTCTGCTGTAGATTGTCACTGAAGTGACACCCCCTCCACATGTGCCAAAAATGTGGGGTGGTTGGAGTGAGGCATCCTACACATCAAGATACCATGGAAAGCCATTCCTCCTCCGGTAAGTATTTCAGATCCCATCTCCCTTTGAGACTGCTGCATCTTTGTCTCAAGTTCTGGATTTGGAAAACTACCTTGCTGGTAGATTTGATTGTTGCAGAGGTGTCTGCACTACCAGCCATGATGGCCATTTCCTATAAGGCCAGGGTACTCTTTAAAAATTCTTTTTATGCTGAAGGTTCTGTAAGAATTCTTTTGAAACCATCGGCTTTGCCTACCTTGGGCCTTGCCTAACTGGGTTTCTAAGGCTTTTTCCTTTGGTTCATTTGGCAAACTGTCAAGTTAACTACTTTTCACTGAAGTAGAGCCTCTTCTGGGGTTTTCAAAGGTATGGATTCCAGATATTCAATGCGTTTACTTGGCCTTTCAGGCTAATGACCATAGACTTTTTTTAAGCCTAGTCATTCAAACTTAAATATATCTGACTTCTTTTGGTACCCTAACATAACTTAAGGTGTCTAGAGCTTGGGGGGGGGGGGGGGGGGGCTCAAAACATTTACTGGTTGCCCGTCCATTAGAGAAGTGTCAAACGATAGGGTGAAGTTTGAAACTGCCATCCACTGGTCCAAAAGTCTTGCTTTAATTCAGTTAGTGAATAACTGCTCCAATGAATGGGACCCTGTTCCAACGAAGGATGGTTTCTAAAATGTCTGTTCCTCCATACCCTAGTTGCAGGCAATGTTTGGGTGCTTAGATTGGGCAATTATGAATTTTTGCGTATTTGCAGAAGGCCCATCAGAGGGGTCCAGGGGCACCTTGTAGGCCAGGCATAGATAGCTTTTCTGCAGTCTATATAGGAGATGCCTACAGGGATTAGGGCTTTGAGGTGGTCCATGTCTGGTTTCACCATGCATCTGTGATAATTCTGTGTGGAACTCTTTGGTGCATGTGCCTGGTCAGTTACGTACTGAAGGGAGCATTACCCTCTGGGCTGAGTACAGTGGAATGATTTCCTTGGATGTCAATTCCATACCCTTGCTTGAAAGTTGAGCAACATGCAATTTCCTTTTTACCATAGAAGCTTTATTATTGAAGATGAGGTTACTATTGACGTGTATCCCCAAATCCCTGACTTTCTACTTTTAGGGGTGTCTTCTGTGTAGAAGTTCCCAGGGCTAACTGACATCTCTGAGCATATTTCTTGGCATTGAGGTTAACACCACGGCTGTGACACTGTCTGCCCTTCTTCAAAAGGTATTGGAGTTTTGGGGGAGATTGTTTCCAGTCTTCTGCAAACATGGCCACCCAGAGGCCCTTCACATTACTTCAGAGAATGTCAAAGGTGTGGACTCAGGACAAATCCCCTTGGGGACTCTGCTAGTGACTGTATGTGGAGGTGGTCTTCTAACCTGACATCTGTACGCCACCTGGCTATTTGGTCAACATTTGAGGTATACATGTAACATGTCATACGCCTTGGCCAGGTCATGTTAAGCAAGGTATGAACAGTTTAGCTCAAGTTCACTAGGTTTGAGTAGGCATGGCCTCCCCTTGAATCTAAACTGAGTTCTATGCCACCTCCTGAAGGTTTCTTATGTCACTCACTTCCACATGTCTGACTAGTCTCATGCAAGGCTATGGATCTGTTAGTGGGGTGTGTTGATAGCCTGCCCTTGTACAGAAGGATGATTGTGTGTGGCATGAAGCCTGCCCGGAGGCCACCATTAAAATAGTAATGGTCTTCATAGGTTTCATGCAGTGGCATCCTGAGTGTGTTGATATTCATTGCCGTGTTGTTGGCCTTGGAAAGTGCAATTAGGAATTGTTCCCTTGGGACAGTTTGTGTTGGATAGTATTTTTACTGAGGGGTGCTGGTGGGTGGGCTGTAATACAGGAGCTGAACTTGTTGGCCAGTAGATTTGCTACATTTATTAGATTAGCTATGTCTGCAATCTAAGAGGTGGTACACAATAAGTGGACCTTATTTGTCCTTGTTATGGAGTGCAAATTTTAGAGTTGATTTTTGTTGGAATTAATCAGCCCTTTGAGTTGCTTGTTTAGCTTGAGGGAGGGAATTGTCTTGCTGGAAGCTGCACTTTTATTTCTTTTGTCATGGTTTCCTTTGTTAAACCTCTTGATTGAATTTCACCAGGGTGGCTTGCATTTATTCCTGCGGGTACAGCTGTGTATGCAGCAATAAACAAAGTACATGGTTTCTGTGAACAGTTGTGCATAGGTAGTCTTTTCATGGTTTGGAGGGGCTTGAAATTTGGTAAGTTATTTACTTAATAGGAGGTGTGCCTAGAGTTCCTAAAATCTCCATGAATAACTGGGATCCTGGGTTTTAAGTTTAAAGGAGGTTATCTGACATTACCAGACAGGACAATTGCGCTATGGGGAGGTGCAGCATTCTCCCATTGACAAAATGAAGTATGTTTTCCCCTAATGGTGGTATGGATCATCTGGTCCAGGTTTTGTGCTGTAAACTTAAGATTTCTAGTTTTACAGTGCAGTCGATGTTAGTGTTTCACTATTACATTCATCACACTTGGGTTATCCTGCCGGTGGTAGCCCTCAGTTGGCCCAATTGCCAGAGGCTTAGTATTTCAGTTGGTGTTGCTTCACCACTGTTAAGTTGTCAGTTGTATAAAATAAGGCAGCCGACACCATTACATAATTCTGTCTTGCAGAGGAGCCTGAAGCAGTTGGCACAAGTGCCAGTCAGCTGCTACCCGAGTTTGTCTTCGAATTGAAGTTTTAAGTCTTCTAAAGCCAAGTACCCTGTTGGGGATCCTTTATTCTTGCTCTAACAGATGTCAGAAAAAATTAATTGCCTCGCCTGTGAAAGCAAATACCACACAGACTTGCATTCTTACTGCGTCACCTATTTAGGCCCACACCACAAGGTCCATCGCTGTTGCTTTTGTACTTTGTTCAATGCTAGAACTATAGTAGTCAGGCCCTCATTGTAGCTAAATATTTTCACTCTGTCCTCTTATTCAGACTACTGATATTTTGAAAAAACAGAAGGATAAAGATGGACTGCGCAGGTCCAAAACTGACACTTGCATTAACCTGCGTTCTCCGGTCCTTGGGTGCTTTTGCAGCTCCTGATGCCCACTTGTGTGGACTTGCAGGCTGCTACCAAGACCTGTTTGGAGTACAGTATGCCACAAGACGCTTTGACTTGGGATTCTGCAGATCTCTACCTTGGATGGGTCCAGAGCCACTGTGTGGTCACCGGCATCTGAGACTGTATTCCAACCTTCTGATTGTATTAAACAGAGTTCTTTGTTTTTTGACTAAAACTGCTGACTTTTTCTCAGGCACAGAGTTCACACTACGCCTAGAAAACAAGATGACTGAAGCATAGACTCGTGTTCCCGTGCCACAGAAACAAATGCTTAGAATGGCTGAAGACCTTCATAACTTTTAATTAGGGGAAGCCAGCCAGCCCCCCCCCCCCAAAGGCAAAGGATTGATTTTTCCTTCTGATGCTACAGACTGCGAGTCTGACTCTCTCCCTCTGATTACCAAGACATTCCCTTTATTTGCCTATGAGAATTCAGATGCAGAAGATTCCATTCCCTCTGCCACCCCTCCAGAGGACTTTACTTTTGGTGAAGCCTTGCATACCTTAAGGGAGCATTTCTGCTGGGAATGCTGTTAGTGTGCTCAACAATATACTAAGGTTGAAAGTAATTTTGCTGCAGTTATGCAACATAAATGTATAAGATAAAGCTTGCTTAAATGTAGAAATAGAGTTTAGTAATATGTAATCAGCATCCATACTAAATTACCATGGCTTGGAAAAGGAATCTGCTGAATGGACATTTTTCCCTTAGACTCAAACAGGATGTATGAAAGAACAAAAATGCAAAATCTGCTTTTAAAGAACAATGACATGTTCTGCATATAAAAAATGGACACTATGTTTCCTAAAATAACAGGATGGACACTGTTTCCTAAAACAACAGGATATGTTTGACACTGTGACAATGTGTTTTCTCAAAAATATGTTTTTCTGCATGGAAAAACAGGATATGGCACAAGAACAGATGTTTTTTATACAAAGATCCAAATAAAATACAGGATGTTCACACTGTCAGAAAAGCTGATCTCTGACAATGTGTTTTCTCAAAAATATGTTCTGCATAAAAAACAGGATATGCTTATCAGCATTGGTACAAGAACATATGTTCATATACACAGATCCAAATAGAATACAGAACCATGTGTTTTCTCAAAAATATGTTTTTCTACATGGACATCAGGACACTGTTACAGGATATTCACACTGTCAGAAAAGCTGGTCTTTTACATTACATTGTTAAACAAGGAAGCTTAGTATTGTTTCTACAGGACTAAAACTGTATATAAAGAGCTGTATAAACCCAGTTATGTTAGAGGTATGATAGGGACACAAGTCCTAAGGTAAATGTTACATCTCTCACATCATCTGTACTATATGAGAAGTAAAGTTGGAACAGTACTTTTAAGCTGCAACATGGTTCCGTTTGATTTATTATAAAAAGTTATTTGTTACTGCTCTCTAAAGTTGATGCTGCAAAGTATATTCTCTCATCAGTGTATATTCTGCAAGTTTCTGTATGCAACAGACTGTGAATGCAAATATAACCAGACTTTGAATTTTAGCAGAATCCAGCCAGCAAGATTGAGTGTCTTAAGAACACTTCAAATCCATCACACCAAGCAGTAAGCAGCTCCATGTAATTTTTTCAAATGCCAGGACTATCCACAGTCCAAAAAGACTTGGAGAATTTTTAGACTTGCCTCTAGCTATACTCCCTGTCCTGGATATTGTAGATGTCTTCATGGAGTCCAGTCTTACTCCTGATTCTTTACCACCACCACCTCCTAGAAAGCCTGACTGGTACTTGAGTACCAGACTCCCACAAATTTCTTTAAGAATCCCACTGTGGATCCAGTGACCCTTTCCCAGGGAACTAAATGTATTAAGGCCACTACAGACAAAACCCTACCCCTTTGGACAGGGATTCTAGATCTTTAGACATATTGGGTAAGAAGGTATACACTTCTGCAACACTTGCCATGGGGACTTTAAATTGACAGTTTCCCAAGTATCAGCAGCATATGGAATTAAACAGAAAATGTTACTTCCAGATTGTGCAGAGAATAGTTGAGAGTTAATGCATTCTGCAAACTAAGTTAGTAAACATACTTTGCAGGGTATTTTTGGTGCTTTAGTAGCTTCTTGCAGGGCTGTTGCTGGGTCTGTACTGAGAAGGCATGCTTGGCTGAAGGAAAAAATCCTGCCAGACCACAACAAAGCAAAATTGCTAGATGCTCCATTGAACCAGGAATGCTTGTTTGGCACAAGCCGAATATCTATGTAAACTGTTAAAGATAACTTACAGGTAAAACCACCTAGATTCAGTAGGCATTGGCCTTCTAAAAACTGGTCCTTTCCAGTCCCTCCAGCCCTTAAGTCCAAACCCAGGGGCAACAGACCACCAAGACTAGTCTCATGGTTTGCAGAGATCTAAGCAATGGAGTGCTCTGGCCTCTAAAACTGGAAGTGGTAAGCCACCCCCTTACAGAAAAAGTTCACAATGACTGGTCTATCATTTTTCACAGGCATGCCAAAGTACTTGCATCCCTAGGAGGAAAACTCGCCATGCATGCTAAAAAAAAAAAAAATGGGATGTCCATTACCCAGGACCAATGGGCCCGAAGCATTGTATCTCAGGGATACAGATTCTAATTCCACTCGCTGATGACCCCAAGTGGGGTGCCAGACCTTTCTCCAAACCAGTGGCAGAGACTCAAAAGCAAGTATCAGGCTTATTCTCTGTTACAATAGAGCAGAGGGGACAGGGTTTCTATTAGACTGTTCCTGGTGCCCAGAAAAGAGCTCATGGCACCCTATCTTGGATCTGTCCATTCTCAGCACTTCCCTGGGGGGTCCTAAAATTCAAAAGGCATGCACTACAACAGCTGCTTCCTATGCTAGCCAAGGACTCCTGGCTAGTCGCCCTAGACTTGTAAGAAGCTTATCTGCACATTCCCACAAGGGAATATTGCAGGAAATGTATACATTTCAGGGCATGCTCTATGCATGGTCAGTAATTTGCACTTCCTTTGGCTTATCTACTGTGCCCATGGTTTTCTCAAAGTGCCTGGCTCCAGCCATTGCATACTGCATGCAGAGAAATATTCAAATTGGGCCATATTTGGACGATGGCTTGATTCAGGCAAATAGTCAGGAATTGCTATTTCATCACCTGGCATTCATAAATAGACTAAACTTCTCTGGGGGTGCACAATCAACTAAAATAAATCTGGTGCCCAGCCAAAAGAGTACTCCTGGGAGCATGCTTGTACACAACTTCCCAGATGGCATTCCTCACTCCAGAAAAGTAAGTTCGTTTTGCAAACTAATGGCCTCCAAGACCCAGCTATCTGCAAGAAAAATACTGTAAGCCCTAAGGTTCATGGCCGCATGCATTGTAATTCCATATAAAAGACTGCATATGAGGAAACTTCAATGGTACTTGGTGTTTGGTGTAAACTCTCTCTCTCAGGACTTGGAAACACAGATTCCTCTTCTTTGTTTAAGGGCAGTGTTCCTTTGGTGGGTAGAGGCTTGCAACCACAAATAGGGACTTTCCCTCGACACTTTGCCCAAGCCCTGTCAACAGGCGCATCAGAGTATGCATGGGGGTCTCGCATGGCGGGCAAATGTATTAAAGCTAAATGGAGCCCAGAACAAATTCACCTGCATATCAAAGAAATGTTGGCTATACAGAATGCTCTGACTGGGACAAGGGAGCTCTGACAAGGGAGCACCAGTGTCTGAGCATTTGCAGCTCCCAAAAATATGGAGTAGGTCAGCGTTGTTTAGTACAGTGGAGACCGAGGGAAGAAGAGGAGCGATAGATTTTTAGTAAGTATGGCATGGGGAGGTACATTTTAGATCATAAGTTTGGTATAGTTAAAGAATTTTTTTTTGGGGGGGGGGATTGTTTAAAGGAGATTTCAATGGCTTGGAAAATTTGGTTAGAGGTAATGGAGGGATCTTAGTCTTTCCAGTAGTTTGAAAACCTTTGATCATTTTGGTTTTGGATAGAATGTTTGTATGAACTAGAATTAATTTTCTTAAATGGGTTCCATAGAGATTTGCAGGCTTTTTAATATCCTTTAGATTGTGTGATCTTACAAGGTATGACAGAATTTAAGCATTTGTCAAGATTGCATCTCTTTTGGGTAGAGACGTGTGGTCTTAATTTCTGAGAGGAAAGAGATGTGCTATAGTTCCCTCTCTGATAACTGTATCAATGTGAGTTTTTTGCCATGAATTGCTTTGCATATGTAGTTGAAAAATTAGGGTAGTCTTTCTTTTGCTACTGTTTTGAAGACTTTTCACTAGTTTTCTTAGGACAACTTTTTTCTCATACTTTTCATATTGGTTTTGGTGTTTTTCTCCCCAGGACTCTGCCAGTTGGTCTGTCCTGATTAAATGTAAACAAGTAGGTTTTCCAGTAACACATTCAAAAGTGTTCCTCCCTTGCTGGTGTTGGACTAATTTTGGAAAGTTCTGTTAAATTAAATTCTTTCCCTTTCCTTTTCACAGATCGATGCCATGAGGGTGGGCAGTCGTATAAAATTGGCGATACCTGGCGGCGCCCCCATGAGACTGGTGACTATATGCTAGAGTGTGTATGTCTTGGTAATGGAAAAGGAGAGTGGACTTGCAAACCAGTAGGTAAGTAGTGTCCAGTGGCTAAGTATAAACAGTGGGAAAGTATAGCAGTCCTCCTAAAAACTTGCGCTGCAAAACTGCTACAAACCAGCAGCTTTATGCATATGTTGTCTCCACTGCGAAAAGTTTCTTTTGACAATGTGTACTTAAGAGAATTACTGTGGATGCCAGCAGCTGCTGGCCTTTAACTGTAGATTTTACAGTCCATCTGCAAGTGTTGGCCACCTTGCAGTATACTATGGTGGCAGTAAGTTTTGATTTAGCTGGCATCGTTTGTATAGATAGCATCTTGTAACTGCATCATTTGTGTACCTTCCTTTTCAAGCTTGCACATGTCACTGTTGCATTTCTAAGTTGAGCACCATTTGTAAGTAGACAAACTAGTCTTTTGGCTGTCATTCACTCTTAAGTTTGCTTTCTTTTTTAAGGCATACCTCTTCCAGAAAGTGCTGCATGTCCATAATGTATTCTGCTGTCATTGATGCTCTGCGTTACCTTCTGCTTCCTTGCAGATATGATAAAATCATGACTGGGTCAGAGTCCATTACCTGCTCAGTAAGAGGCAGGAAGGTGTACAGAGGATTTTTAGATTGGAGTCTTTTTCTTCAAACCCACGTGCATTCTGTTATGTGAAAATGTGAGGCTCCTCCTGTTCCACTGTCACAGTACATAGCATGCTGCACAAAGTCTGTAACTCTTAGCCCAGTGTCAGTCTTTCATCTGTTTGAGTCTTACAGTACACTCCTGGTTTTTGCCTCGTGTACCCAGTCCAGCTCTCTGAAAAATGTGTTTTCTAGTGAAACTGCAGATTAGTCTGACAGTCTAGATATTACATTTGTGTAGTTCATGGTTATGATCTAAAGCGCTTTTTGCCTGGAAAATGCATGTTTATTCAAACTTGCTCAATTAACAAATGTATATACTGCATTCAGCATATGTGTAGCATTAACTTTTACTTCTGTAAAAAAACAGATGAAAGCCTGCTAGTGCAGAAAAACCATGTTTGCATCATAGTAAGTGTGGTGATACAAAGACAGTACTTATTGCCCTCAAGTCTGTGCAAAGACTGTTTGCAAGCAGAAAATAGTAAAATGAAACAAGATACCCAGTTAAATGGATCTGCTAAGCAGGAGGCCATCTTGTAATCCCAGAAGACTGAGTCTGTGTACAAAAATCGTTGCAATATTTAAGGCCTGTTTTGCATAGGCAATCCTACATCTGGCCCAACATTTCAAATGTTGTCATCACTAACGTGGTTATTTTCTTTCTCTCTCCATCTCTAAAGCATGGGTGGCACAGATTTTCATTACAGCATTCTGACTAATTTGCTTGTGCTAATGGACTGAAAGTACCATTTAGAGGATTTGGTACTTGTCTGTTCTTGACTCATACCTTCAGATAGAACATCAAACCTGGGGGGAGGCAAAAAACAGCTTCACTTTGTTTTGCAGCCCCCTTGCATCCCCCACACCCACTGCTAATTTATATATACTAACTCTGACAGCACACTGTAGTGAGGAAGGAGCATATTCTCAGTCCCTTCTACACTATGGTCAGTGTAGGCTTCCCATTCCTCTGTCGACATTTCTGAGGTCTGTTTAGCTTTCGATGTTCTCCACGTTTACACGAGTTTGCAGTGTACCCTTATTTTTACCACTGTTCAGTTTCAAGAAGTCTTGACTGCCTGCCAAGCAGAGCAAGTACGCAAGATAGTAACTGGGTGTGTAGGCCTGTGACCACAGTGTCGCTAAATACAACATTTGTAGGGGCATCAGGCCAAAGAGACTAAAAGCAAAAAGACCTCATCCTAGTACATGCAAACTGCAAATTGTTAGTCTTTTGCAAGTCCTGTCAGGCTTCAGGACCTAACTTCAGGGCAACTACTATCAGAAGACTGCCATCTAGGCACCTTTGGTCCTAGGACGCCTTACAGAGCCTGACAAATAAGGTTTTTACTGTTGCACTGTAAAGCTTTTTAACTAGTTTCATTGTGTGAAAGGTATTAATGGGAAATTTTCTTTACCTGTAAAGCCCCTGTTTGTTCTGATTTCCTGCCAGTGTATCATGTAACTGATTTGTTTGCAGTTAAAAGCCTTCTGTAGAGTCTCCTTGCTCTTTCATCTGAACCTTTCATTTTGTGACTCACTGATGTCCTTCATGGATGCATCTGCAGTCATAACTGGGTTGTCCTGTCGTCAGGCAGCCCTGCAGTCGGCCGGATTCCAAAGTCCGGGTCCGGCTTCGGCTGATGTCGCACTTCACCCGACGTCATCTCTGCTGGTCTCCGGGTATAAAGGCATCAGCCAACGCCATTTTCTCCAGTCTTTCTTGCCGCGTGGCACCCGAAGCAGAAGCTGTTCGCAAGTGCCGGTCGGTCGGATCCAGAGATTTCTACTACCGAATACTACTTCGAAGACTTCTAAAAGCTAAGTACCCCGTTGGGGACTCTTTCTTGCCTCAGCCGATGTCAGAAAAAGTCAACTGTTTAACTTGTGGGAAACAAATACCTCATAAAGATTTCCACTCTTACTGTTTGCCTTGTTTAGGCCCAGACCACGACGTAGCAGCCTGTTCGGCCTGTGCTTCCTTCAACCGACGAACGCTTAGGCGTCAGTCGGAGTTTGCTGAACAGTTTTTCGGTTCAGAATTTGCGTACATTATGCCGTCGGATCCTCCGACTACCCAAATTGTTAAACGCAAAGAAAAAGACCGACACTCGCGGTCCACGGTTTCGGCCAAAACCATGGTGAAGCAAACCGCGAGTCTGTTTTGGCCGAAACCGAGAACTGATCAAAGCACAGCTGAATCTTTGACTTCTTCAGAGGTTCCTGCTACCTTACTTGAATCGGCCTCTGAAATTTTACCTACTACAGTGGCTTCTAGTGAATTATCAGACACCATCCCTTTGGATGTCTCTACCCCAGCACGTGGTGCTGCTAGGCCTCCTGCAGCCATGTCCATTAAGGCCTTTGCCAGGGCTAAAGCAGCCAAGTCTACTAAATCAGTGCCTGTTAAACCCCCCTCAACCAGGCCTACTTCTAGTTCACAAATGCTTACTCTGGCAGAAGATTTAATATCCTTAATTAGGGGATCTCAATCTCACCCAGACAGGGCCTCTCAGCCCCCAGAGAAGAGACCTAGGGCAGAGCCCCGAGCCTGTGTCCTCTGATTCTCGGATGACTCTGATATTACAGACCAGCCAGAGGCTCCTTTCTCCAATTATGAAGACTCAGATGCTGAAGAATCCATTCCAGCTGCTTCTCCACCAGAAGAATTCTCCTTTGGGGAAACCTTACATGCCATGCGAGAACAATTCCAATGGCAGCAACAGGATTTCTCAGATTCCAGAAAAAGACTTAGGACTTTTCTGCACCTTCCACAACACAGGCCCTTAGCTATACCTCCTGTCCTCTCTGTTGTGGACGATGCCTTTAATGATGTCTGCTCTGCACCAGATTCCTTACCTCCAGCCCCTGCCAAACCAGACAGATTTTACAGGGTACCAGACACGCATCATCACCTATACAAGGCCCCATTTGCAGACCCCGAAACTATATCCCAGGGGCCTAAGGCAGTAGCCTCGACCACAACAAAAAACCCTATTCCTTCTGAAAGGGAAGCCAGGTCTTTAGACAGATGGGGCAAAAAAGTTTGTACCTCAGCTACTCTCTCAGCTAGAGCTTTAAACTGTCAGTTTCACATGATACAATACCAAGAGTTTATGCTTGATCAGTTAACTAAAAAACTATCCTCTGATGACTCTATAGATAAGAAATATGTATTAGAAATGGTAAATAACATACAACAGGTTAGTAACCATTCCTTAAAATGTGGCTATGATGCACTGGAGGCTTCATTTAGATCAGCCATGACTGGCACAGTGATAAGAAGACATGCATGGCTGAAGGAACAAGTCTTACCGGATCATGTTAAAGCTAAGTTATTAGATGCTCCTATGGATAAGACCAGTTTGTTTGGTACACCTGCCCAGCAGGTAATGAAGAAAATGGAAGAAAAGGCAAAATCTGTTCAAACGGTTAAAGATTTCTTGCAGGTTCAGCCCCCAAGGTTTAGCAGGAACTGGCCTGCCAAAAATTGGTCCTTTCCTGACTCACAAGATCCCAAAGGGGCAGGAATAGACGTTCCAGAGGCAGAAACCAATCCAGAGGAGGTGCCTACAGAGCACGACAGTGGCAAGGTAATAACAGAGGCACAGACTCGGCCACTACCACTACAACAGCACAATCACAGTGACTTAACTCTACATCCGCCTACCAGGGAACAAATAGCAGCTCCATTAGGCGGAAAATTAACCTTATTTATGAAAAACTGGCACTACATCACAAAAGACAAGTGGATTTTGCAAACCATAGACCAAGGTTACCGGTTCCACTTTCACACTTTACCAGTCAAAAGAGGAATGCCAAACCTGCCTCCAAATCAAAAAACAGAAGCTCTACAGCAGATAATGCAATTAGCAAAGATGAGAGCTGTGGAAAGAGTGCCAATAACAGAACAAGGCAAAGGATTTTACTCCAGACTATTCCTAGTTCCAAGAAAGGAAAAAAGTTGGAGACCTATTCTCGACCTGTCCACCTTAAATACATACATCATTGTCCCAAAATTCAAAATGCTGACCCTACAGCAACTTCTTCCCATGCTGGGCAAGGAGTGTTGGCTGGTAACTCGAGATCTCAAGGAGGCATACCTGCACGTCCCCATTCAACCAATTTGCAGAAGATACCTCTGATTCCTTGCAGGATCAGAGCGTTATCAATTCTCAGCATTGCCCTTTGGCTTATCTACTGCGCCCAGAGTATTCACAAATGCCTGGCATCAGTAATCGCCCACTGCAGACTACAGGGAATCCAAATTTATCCATACCTGGACGACTGCCTGCTACAAGGGGACAACAAAAGCAAGCTGACAACAGATTTACAAAGGGTCATTTACTTGCTACAAGCACTGGGATACACAGTCAATTTACAAAAGTCAAGGCTGATACCATCCCAAACAAGGACATTCCTGGGCGCGGAATTGAATACTGTAAAACAAATGGCATTCCTAACCGCAGAAAAACAAAAAGAACTCCCTCTTTACTTCTTGGCTCTAACAAAACAGAACAAGTTAACAGCAAGAAAAGTCCTGCAGGCCTTGGGCTACATGGCATCATGCATAATCTTGGTTCCACATGCCAGACTACATATGAGAAAACTACAGTGGTACCTAAGGAATTTATGGTCCCAACACAGGCACAGCCTAGAAGCAGAAATTCCACTAATCCCATGCCTAAAACAGGAGTTCCTATGGTGGGCACAAGCATGCCAGTCAAACCCAGGCCTACCCTTTCACAGCTATCAAGCAAGCCAGACCATCACAACAGACGCCTCAGACCTAGGATGGGGGGCTCACATGCTGGACAAATGCGTACAAGGATTGTGGACGCAGGATCAACTCCACCTGCACATCAACCTAAAAGAAATGCTGGCAGTAAAACTGGCAATCCAAAATTTCAGACCATTTCTCAGAGGGCCATTTGATGATAAGGACAGACAACACCACAGTCATGTGGTACATCAACAAGCAGGGAGGCACTCATTCATACCCCCTATGCAGAATGACTTTGGAGCTTTGGAACCTGGCACTCAGCTACAGCATCCAGTTACAGGCAATATTTGTACCGGGAAAGGACAATACTCTAGCAGACATATTGAGCAGAACCACATCGGATGCCCACGAATGGATGCTACACCCGGACATCTTCAAGACCATCTCTAAGAAATGGGGAAGACCACAGAGATCTATTCGCTTCCCCTCTCAATCACCAGCTCAAAAAATTCTGCACAAGGACATTCCACCCACTTGCATGGAAAGTGGATTCGCTCTCCTTCAGCTGGAAAGGTCTAACAGCATATGCATTTCCACCTCTTCCCTTGATACACAAGGTATTACTAAAAATCAAGGAGGAACATCCAAGGATAACCCTGATAGCTCCAAACTGGCCAAGACAACACTGGTACCCATTACTGAGGAGCATGTCTCGGGACAACATGTGGCCAATACCCCTGATGCCTTTGATGTTAACTCAGAACAACTACAGCATCATGCATCCAAACCTAAAAACGTTGCAACTGACTGCATGGAACATCACATAGCAGCAACTAACCCAGAACTTTCCCAAAGGGTTAAAGACATTATCCTTGAAGCCCGCAGACCTTCAACAAGAAGGAACTATGCAGGAAAATGGAAAAGGTTTGTCATTTGGAGCACTGAAAGAGGAAAAGATGTGTCAATTATAGATATGGCTAACATTCTGGAGTATCTGGCAGAGCTTCTACATACAGGCCTGTCCTATTCCTCCAAGATACATGCATCAGCTATTTCAGCAGAATACAGCTTTGATCCACCTGTCTTTTCACATCCTTTACTCAGGCAGTTCCTCAGAGGAATCAAGAATGTAAAACCTCCAAGGAAACCACCATTGCCAGCTTGGGATTTGAACTTTGTGCTAGAAAAATTGACACTCACCTTTTGAACCAGCAGCTACAGCGGACCTACAGCATCTATCGTGGAAAACTGCTTTCCTACTGGCAATAACCTCAGCAAGGAGGGTCTCTGAACTTCAGGTCCTAATGGCGGTACAGCCCTTCCTAATCTTCCACCAAGATAGTGTCCATGAGGACTAATCCTACGTTTATGCCTAAGGTGATATCCAGAGCGTCTTTAAACCAGGCAATCCACCTACCTACCTTCTTTCCCAACCCACAAAACAGAGGGGAAAGAATGCTGCATTCCTTGGATGTACATAGACAGTTACGCTACTACCTGGACAGAACAAAAAGTAGAAGAAAAACTGACCAGCTTTTTGTAGCCTATGCAACAGGAAGGGAAGGAAAAGCAATTTCCAAACAGACAATCTCCAAATGGATAGGAAATTGCATGCGATTCTGTTACTCCTTCCATGGAAAACCAATTCCACAGAACATAAGGCCTCATTCTACAAGGGCAACAGCCACTACCACAGCCTTCCTACGAGGTGTGGCAACCAAGGACATTATTGAGGCGGCTACTTGGACCTCTGTGCATACATTTGCCAAGCATTATAACTTACCTTTGTACTCCAGATCCCGAGCAGGGTTTGCCACTGCTGTGCTGCAAGGGATTCTAACCACACCATAATCTAAATTTTTCCTCCTCCCTTAGTTGGCTATGGTATTCTACCCAGTTGTTATGACTGCAGATGCATCCATGAAGGACATAGTACAGTTTTGTACCTACCATAAATGTAGATGTCCGAACTGGATAGCATCTGCAGTCAGGATTACCCTCCCTCCTTCCCCTCTGTGGTACTCCTAGGGTATTTACCCTCCTAATAGCTAGCTAGTGGGGGGAGTCTCTTATGGTGTATTTGTTTGTATATATGTACATACATGCTTATTTTCTGAGTTTGCCTTCTATCCTTTTGGAAACATTGGCATTTATCCAAAAATTAGCCTTCCAGGAAGGGCAACTGGCATCTGGGGCAAGAAACACTGAAAAAAATGGCGTCGGCTGATGCCTTTATACCCGGAGACCAGCAGAGATGACGTCTGGTGAAGTGCGACATCAGCCGAAGCCGGACCCGGACTTTGGAATCCGGCCGACTGCAGGGCTGCCTGACGACAGGACAACCCAGTTGTTATGACTGCAGATGCTATCCAGTTCGGACATCTACATTTATGGTAGGTACAAAACTGTACTTTCTGCTGTGATCATTTCTGTAGTGTTTACTGTCAGTGTAGGCTACTAGGTGTAGTTTTGTTCCCCACCCTCCCTGTTGGTGTCTTGCTGTTACACTTGGTGGTTTTGCAGTTGCCCGCCCCTACTGTAAATTTAATTTGGGACACTCCTCCCACTCTTGTATCTCATTCTAGCTAATACAGAGAACATTTGACAAGACTTAGTTTCCTAACCTTGAATTATCTTGTTTCTCTCCCCCCTTCCTTTAAAAAAAAAATTCTTTGCTAGAATCTCCGTGTTCTGCTAAACTGTAACAAAAAAAAAATGCGCTTGTTTGCTGCCTTTCCTGTAACTAGTCTAGTTCAGATTCTTAATTGTAGCACTTGAATTTGCTTACTCGTGCTCAGCACTTTACAACTTGTAAGCAATAAATAAGCTACAAATTATTACAGCACTCAACCTTCCTCTACCTAGAGGAAAACCGTTTTTGTTCTTTCCTCACTTATAGAAAAACTGCTCCTGTACTCAACATTCCTCACTTGTCTGGAGGAAAATAGTTTTTCAGGCATGTCCAAGGGTCAGCCCCCAGTGTTCTCTCCTAGTTGATGAATCTTGTATCTTAGGGCAATGTAGCAATTTCCTCATGTAGTCAAACCTCTCCTATCACCCAACACTACAACCTGTGAGATGCACTTATCTAGCCAAATTGGATGTAAATCTCTCTCCAACGAAGACTGAACTTGACTGTAAGAGGAGATGGTAAACTTGCACCACTCGCCACATAGTCCCACCAAAATCCACACACTATTCGCAGAGGCTCTCAATCTGCTCAAGTAAGAGACCTCCCAGAGCAGAAATGCAAGCAACCTCCACCCCAACACAACCCAAATGACCACATAGCCCACAGTTTGTGTACCACTCAACCACAGGCCATAAGGCAAAATGTACCCAACACATACTAGTCCTAGGTGACTTGTCAGGCACACTGACCCACTCAGCAGGCTAAACAAGAAAGTTACTGTCCTCTGCCTGTCTGGTGCGAGGATCCACCACATAATCCACGCACTCTTGTCACTCCACGACAAGTAGATATGACTGTCATGGTGTATGTTGGTGTGAGTGACCTGTGATCTATCTCCCTGAACTAGATGAGACATGGAAGAGCTCTCTGATCTTGTAGCCCAGGCAGGAATGACCCAAGCCCTGAGCAGCATCCTGCAATTGCCCACAATGATACTGCAGTAAAAGGACAAAATGATTGACCAACAATTGGCTAAGCTTCTGGTATCATTCTAAGGGGATCCAGTATCTGTCTGCCTGGGACGACATGGTCAACAGACCACAATGCTTGGTCAGAGATGGCCTGCACCTGTCGCTCCTTGGATACTGGCTAAGACTCTTGCCACCCCTATAGTGCCTCTTTAGGCAAGTTTCAAATGACAAATTCACCACTGGAACAGGAACAGGCAAGCAAAAACTGAGGGTAATGCTACTCTGCTAGAAGTCTAAATCTCTAAATGTGGTTCCTCGAGGCACTCCTTTTAATATGGAGAACATCTATCTCTGTGCAGTGACTTAAGACCTGGTTCAATGCTCCAGAAAGCACCCCTGCATTACCAGGCTGTAACTTTTACAACGCCTTTTGGCCATTTAATTTGAACCAGAACACCATAGATGGAGGTGTCCATATTCATTAAGGATATCCACACCTCTAGGCTAGTTGCTCAGCATAATGCATCCAAGGTTATTCAAGTGCAACTAACTCTGGGCAAAACTGCAATCCATGTTGTAGCTTGCTACAGATCCCCCCACCATGCTCCAGGATTCCCACTCCTTTTTCTTGATATACTGGAAAATATTGGGGTTCAACCAAGCACCCTAATAATGGGCGATTTTCAACTACCCACCCTTAACTTGGAAAACTACTCGTGTACCAACTTTGCTAAACACTTCCTGGAAATCATAAATTCCAATGCCCTGGATCAATGTACCCACACCCCCACCAGGGGCAACAATATCCTAACCTAGTCATTGCCAACATGAGTTACCTGTGTTCCACACCTGAAGTCAACTCCTCTGTCAGATCTGATCATAAGATAATCACTTTAAATATCCCTATCCTGCCCCCACCCCCAATTAAGGAAACCACAGTATAAAAATTTTCCTAAGCCAACTTAAGACAGAAGTGGCGAACTTCATGACACCCACGCAGATGGACAGTACAGTTGCAACTGCTGAATCCTGCACAAAGGCACTCTGTAAGCACTTAAACAAGTGCTTGGATCGTGCTATCCCAAACAGAGCCAAGACACTATCCTCACAAAAAAAGAAGCCAATCTGATGGTCCCCTGCCATAAACTCTACAACAGAAGGAAGAAACTGTTGCAAAAGTGAAATTTCATGAGTGGAGGAGCTCCCTGGTCAGCCTCCGTAAGAAGCTGAGATCTCTTAAAAGATCCTCCAAAGCTAGCTAATAAAACTAAATTGCCACTGATTCTAGGGACAACCGCAAAGCATCTCAATGGCAACACCCAGATATGCTCTGAGTTACAGCACAATGGCATGAAAATTACAGAACTGATATTGCCAACATCCTGGCAGATAGTTTCAGTGTTAACGTAACCCCCTCTCACCCCCTAAAGGGCTCTCTTATACGTACAGGAAGAATACAGAATCCCTGTAATCAACTATGCAGGTAAAAACTGCTTTCTCTAAAGCCAACAACACAGCATCCATGGGACTGGACAACATCCCAGGCTGTGTTTTACAGCAATGTCCGAATGAACTGCCTCCCCATTTAAGCCTCATGTCAGGCTTTGTGCCCACTGAATGGTGTGCGGCAGCAGGTATCCCACTCCACAAAGGGGGTGCCACCACTGATCCCGGCAACAGTTACCCTATTAGCCTGACAAGCCTGGTCTGTAAGGCCATGGAATGCATCATGGAACTCTTGACAGTGGTAACTGCCAAAATCTGGACCCCACCCAGTTTGGGTTTTTGAATGGCAGATCATGCCTCCTGAACCGGATTGAATTCTTTGAGGCAGTCAAAGCCATAGATGTGGGTAAGGTGGTTCACAGCCTATTTGGATTTCGCCAAGGCTTTTGGCACCATCCCTCATTCTGGAATTGTAGCTAAACTCACTAAATTGGGTATAAATCCCTAAGTCACAAGATGGGTCGCCAACTGGCTCAGTGACAGAACCCACACTGTAAAAGTTGCAGACTCCATATCTGACTTCAAACCAGTGACAAGTGGAGTACCACAGGATTCAGTCCTGGGACATCCCAAAAGGGTTCTCATCCAGGAAAGAGGTCATTGTTGCCCTCTACTTAACACAAATTAGACCCATTATGTAGAGTACAATGCCCCTTTCGGAATGTACCTCACAAGACACCTGCAGCAGCTGGAAAGGCCACAGAAGTACCTCCTGAGGATTACTGGTTTCAGATGCTATACAGTTTCAAAAAAACTCCAGCTTTACTCTGTAGCATATCACCTACTTGGATTATCTCTGCCTAACATGTAAAGCTATGTCAAACCCAGAGCTGTTGGACATGCTACACCTAAAGAAATCCCAATCCCTCTGAACTACATGCGTTGGGGACCTAAGCCTTGTCACCACAATAAATGAGATGCTGGTGGGATAAATTGCTGTCCCAGATACTTCCCATACTCTGGAACAAGCTACCCATCTATGTCAAGTAAAGTTCCTCATTAGTACTCTTCAAGAAAAATCTTGAGTGGATGGGAAATACACCCTAGGGATCCCTTCTGTGGCTCTGCTAGTCAGGGGCACAGGAAAATAACTTTCTTGGGTGGTGTAAGCCAGGTAACCTTGTTGGCTAGGCTTACATAGGCCCTTGGGCTGATAGCCTAGTACCTACCTATGAACCTATTCATTCCATTCCTGCATTTAGTTGCCTACAACTAACATGCCCTTATGGAGAGGCTATCATGTTGGTTGAACATTGTACATGACACTTGACTGAAGATGACTTATTCCACAGATTTTGATCAAGGAGGGACCAAAGACCTACATATTTTTGATAAATGTCAATCTGAAGATAAGGAAACTTTCTTTGAGAGCTCCAGGTACTGAAGTGGCTGTCGAGCTTCATTTGGTGCATGAATCCATCCTTCAAATTGAGGACTGGTAGTACATCCTTTCAGGGTTGTTTGATGTCTGACACCAGAGACTCTGCCACCAGCTCCTAGAGGCCAGATTGTATAAAAGTTCAAGGGGGTTATTCTAATTTTACAGTTTGTGTTTTTTTTTTTTTTTTTTTTTGTGGGGGGATGCAAAATGGGTAAAACTGCATCCTGGTAATCCCCCCTTTTCTCCCTACAATGATGGTTTCTCACCCCCTTCTTGCTACAGGGACTGCTACTCCTGCTCCTTCTCACTACAGTAACTGCTCACACTTCCTCATTACAGTGATGGTGCATCCCCCTCTTCCTCGCTACAGTGACTGCTTCCTCTTTTCCTCCTCCTCGTTACAGTGATGGCTTATAGATAGTCCTGAACTACAGCAGTCTCCTTGGTAAACCTATGTAAAAAGACTTGCAAAGTAGGATTCCTTTTTGTTTATACACAAAAATAGCTTGTTTTTTTTTTTCATCACAAAATGATTTTTGTTTCAGTTAACATTTAACTGGGAAAGTCCAACTTGCAACAAAGCTAATTTTCATTGGAGAATCCAGGGAGAAATGCTACAGATGCACATCTTTTTGTAATGTGGGAGGAAACCAGAGCAGCCAGAGGAAACCCGGAGGAATTGCAGACTCTCTACACAGTATCCCAGCCGAGAATCTAACTGGAGAACCTTGCTGTGAGGGGACTATGCTACTGCTGCACCACTTGGAGACATTTTATTTAATTTTTTAATGATTTTTCTTGGTATTGCCAAATCAATTTGCCATTACACAATTTCACTTGTCTTTGCAAGTAATTGTGTTATATGGAATGAAAATTCTTAACTTATTCATTTCTGTTCTTGTATACATAGGATATATCCTCTTAAACTTTACGTAATTTTTCCCATAATGTATTTTTATTTCTAAGTTACGATGTTCTTCATGTTTCACTGTTGCAGTTATCACATTTGGGTTATCCCTGCTAAGGTAGGCTTAGTATGTCTGCATCGGTTGCTGTTGCTTCAGGACTGCTGTCAGGTCATCAGTAGTATAAAGTAAGGCAGACAACGCCATGTCAGTCATTCTTATAGGTTCATAGGTAGGTACTAGGCTACTGGCCCTAGGGCCTATACAAGCCTAGCCAAAAACGTTCCCTGGTAAAGTTCTTGCTGAGGAGCCTGAAGCAGAATCATTCCGCATGAGTGCTGGTTGGCCGTTACCAAAGTTTCACTTTCCGAATTGAAGACTTCTAAAGCTAAGTATACTGTTGGTCCTTTTTTTTTTTTTTTTTGCGCTGAGGTCAGAAACGGTTGTGTTTCCTGTGGATAGCAAATACCGCATGGAGACGGTCATTCTTACCATGTCGCTTGCTTAGGCCCAGACCATGACCTCCCCCACTGGCAGTTTTCTGCTTTGTTCAATGCCAGAACTATACATTGGGCTGTTACTGTAGGAGATATTTTCGTTCTCAGTCCTAGATTTCTGATACGGCTTCAGTAAGCCGTCAAATCTTCCAAAAAAAAGTAAGGATTGTGAGAGACTGCACAGGTCCAAAATTACAGACTCTTCTGTTAAGCTAGTCATCAATGTTCTTCGTGTTTAAGTGTTGCAGTCATCACACTTGGGTTATCTGCCTACAGGTAGCCCTCAGTCGGCCCAAATACCAGAGTCTTTGGATTTCTGTCAGATGCTGTCTCTTTCATGATGTCATGTCGTCAGGGGTATAAAACAAGCAGCTGACACCATTGCATCTGCTTTTTTTGCTGAACGGAGCCCAAAGCAGAAGCAGTTAGCAAGTGCTGTTTGGCCTCTACCTGATGTTTTTGTTTCAAACCTAAGTCTTCTAAAGCTAAGTACCCCATTAGGGATCTTTTTTTCTTGCTCTAACTGATGTCAGAAAAAGTTAAAAATTGTTTTGCTTGTGGAAAGCAAATGCCTCCATTTCATTCTTACTGCATCCTCTCTAGGCCCAGACCATGACGTTCCTTGCTGTAGGTTTTGTGCTTTAACGCCCAAACTATTCATTGCTGGGATATCTTTGTTGCTAAATTCTTTAGCTCGCGTTCCCCATTTTCTGAAATGACTTCCATAAGCCATCCAATTGTCTAATTTCCCAAAAAAGTAAGGATAGACTGCATAGGTCCAAAACTGATTCTTTACGGTCAGCTAGTCGCCAGTTTGCTGGTACTCTGGTGCTTTTGCAGCCCCTGGTACCTGCTTCTACAGGTTTGCAGGCCTCAGACCCATTCAGAGTCCAGTATGCCGCGAGTTGCTTAGTCTGTGGAACCTGTGGATGTCTCTACCTTGGATGGGTCTGGAGCTGCTGTGCAGGCACCGGCTTCTGAGGGTGTATTCCAACTTTCCAATGTTCCCACTAAACTGACATCTTTGTTTTTGATTTAAAATACTGAGTTACTCAGGCCCAGAGTTCACACTACACCTAGAAAACCAATGACCAAAGTGCATGCTCCAGCTCCCTTGCCACAGAAACAAATGCTTAGCATGGCTGAAGACCTTATGACTTTAATTAGGGGGAGCCAGCCTTCCCCCTCTAAAAGACTATTGATTTTTCTTCGATTCTGCAGACCATGAGTCCAATGACTCTGATCCCTCTGATTACTAGGAAATACCCTTGTCTACCTATGAGGATTCAAATGCAGAGGGTTCCATTCCCACTGCCTCCTCTCCAGCGGACTCTTCTTTTGGTGAAACCTTGCATACTTTAGAGAGCATTTCCATTGGGAATGCCAGGACTACCCTCTGTCCAAAGACAGAATTTTTAGACTTGCCCCAGCCCAGGCCTCTAGCTATACCCCCTGTCCTGGACATTGTAGATGTTTACATGGAATCCAGTCTTACTCCTGAAACTTCACCACCAGCCCCTAGAAAGCCTGACCGGTACTAGAGTACTTGACTCTCACAAATGTCTCTAAGAATCCCAACGTGGATCCAGAGACCATTTCCCAGGGAACTAAAGACATTAAGGCTACTACAGCCAAAAACCCTACCCCTTTGGATGGGGAGTCTAGAGCTTTAGACAGATTGGGTAAGAAGGTATATACTTCAACTCTTGCCATCAGGGCTTTGAATTGCCAGTTTCACATGTTCATAGGTTCATACTAGGCTATCTGCCCTAGGGCATTTATAAGCCTAGCCAGAGTGTTTTGCTTTCGCCACCCATTTTAAATTAATTTTGCTATGCCCTTTTTCGAGGTTAGTATACTGTGCCTCTAACAGTGACACAGAAGTGATACCCGGGGTAAACCTACGATCTCCCATCCACTCAAGATTACTCTTGGAGAGTCAATGAGGGATTCTGCCTAACCTGGACTGGGATTTTATTCCAGAGTGAAGGGAGCCTCTGAGTTATGAATCTGTCCCTCCAGCATGTCCTATTAATTTTAGTGCTGAGGTTAGTCTCTCTAGCGCATAGCTCAATGGGATTTGGATTTTCTTAGGTGCAGCATGTCCATTAATTCCAGGTTGGACATGGCTTTATACGTCTGGCACAGATGGTCTCTGAGCAGGTGGTATGCCACTGAGTAGAGCTGGATTTTCTTTAACCAGCCAGCATATGGCATCTGCTTGAGCCCTTTGATCCTCTTGGTGAGGTACTTTTGGGGTCTTTCCAGTTGCTGCAGGTGTCACGTAAGGTACATCCTAAAAGGGGCATTGTACTAAATTATGGGCCTGATGAGGGATTAGTAGAGAGGCACGATTACATCCCCTGATCTAGATGTCAATCCCTTCATGATTAGGTGGGCTATATAAAATGTTCTAACCACTTTGGCCACGTGGTTGTCAAATGAGAGATTGCCATCAGCTTGGATCCCCAGGTCACGAATTACTTCTGTACTTAATGGATTACCACCTATGTGGTAATTTGTGGGCACTTTGCTTTTGCCAAAGGGGATGACTATATACCTTTTGGCATTTAGCTTGAGGCCATGGCTCTGGCACCAGTTGTCTGTTTCTATGAGGCCCTTTTGGAGGATGCTTGTGTCGGCTGGAGTACCAGCTGAAGTACCAGCAGCATATTATGGAACTAATTAAACAAATGTTGCTTCCAGAGTGTACAGAAAATATTTACAGCAGCTACTGCATTCTGCAATCCAAGTTAGTAAACCATACTTTGCAGTGTGGTTTTGATGCTTTAGAAGCATCTTGCAAGGCTGCTGTCTCAGTGTCTGTACTGAGAAGGCATGCTTGGCTGAAGGAGCAAATCTTGCCAGACCATGTCAAAGCAAAATTACTAGATGCTCCATTAAACCAGGAGTAATTGTTTGGCACAAAAGCAGAAGTTGTTAAAAGATGGAGGAAAAAGCTAAATCTGTGCAAGATTTTTTTTTTACAGGTGCAGCCACCTACATTCAGTAGGCATTGGCCTTCTAAAAGCTGGTTCTTTCCAGTCCCTCCCAGACATTCTCAGCCCAAACCAAGTGGCAACAGGCCACCAAGACTACAGTCTGTGGGTATGCAGAGATCTAAACAATGGAGTGCTCCCTCTAAAACAGGGAGTGGTAAGCCACCCCCTTATGGAAAAAGCTCACAATGACTTGTCTATATTCCTTCCCAGCAAAGCCCAAGTACTTGCACCCGTAGGAGGAAAACTTGCCCTGCATGATAAAACTGGATGTCCATTACCCAGGACCAGTGGGTCCAAAACTTTTGTATTCCAGGGATAGATTCCACTTTCACTTGCTGCCAACCCGAAGTGGGTTGTCAGACCTTCCTCCAACCCAGTGGGCAGAGGCTCAAAAGCAAGTACTTTCTCTTCAGTATCACGACTATTCAATCTGTGCCTTAGAGCAAAGGAGATGTGCTTTCTACTCCAGACTATTCCTGGTGCCCAGAAAGGAAGGCTGTTGGTGCCCTATCCTAGATCTGTCAATTCTCAACACTATCCTGGTGGTCCCAAAATTCAAAATGCGAGTCTGCAACAGCTTCTTCCTATGCTATCCAAGGACACTTGGCTAGTTACCCTAGACTTAAAAGCTTTATCTGCACATCCCCATAAGGGAATCTTGCAGGAAGTATCTGTTTTAGGGCAGGCTGTATGCACCATCGGTTCTCTGCACTTCCCTTTGGCTCATCTACTGCGCCCAGGATATTTACAAAGTGCCTGGCTCCAGCCATTGCATACTGCATGCAGAGAAATATTTAATTTTGCCCATACTTGGACTATTGCCTGATTCAGGCAGAGAGTAAAGAATTGTTACTTCAGCACTTTGCATTTGTAAAGAGACTTCTAGCTTCTCTGGGATGCACCATCAATTAAGTCACAACTGGTGCCCAACAAAGATTGTATTCTTGGGAGAAAGCTTGAAAATAACTTCCCAGATGGCATTCCTCATGCCAGAAAGACTTTTATTTGGCAAACTACTTAAAACTAATGGCCAGCAAAACCCAGCTGTCTGCAAGAAAAATACGCAAACCCTAGGGTTCATGGCCTCATGCATTCTACTAATTCCATATGCAAGACTGCGTATGAGGAAGCTTCAGTGATGGTCTCTGGTGTCGACATTCTCAGGACCTGGAAACACTTCCTATTTTTTGTTTAAGGGCAGAGTTCCTTTGGTGGGCAGAGGCATACAGCCACAACAAGGGACTTGCTTTCACTCAATCCTATGCCGCCCAAACCCCGACAACAAACTGACTACATGGGGGGGGCTCGCATGGCAGGCAAATGGAGCCCAGAACAAATTCCACTGCATATCAGTGTTGGCTGTACAGAATGCTCTGACAGCCTTCAAATACATTATCCTTCTAGGACAACTGATAGACAACACCAGAGTTATGTGGTACATAAACAAGCAGAGGGTAACTCCTTCCTACCCTCTGCAGGTTAGCCATGGCCCCATGCAGCCAAGTGCACCTGCAAGTTCAATTCCTGCCAGGCAAAGTTTACTGGCAGATAACTTTGGTAGAAATCTACTGGACCCACATGAGTGGAAGATGGAACCCAACTCATTCAAACTTGTAATCTGCAGGTGGGGGACTCCAGAGGTGGACCTCTTTGCTCAACCATCAGTTGAGCAAATTTAGCACCAGAAATCCCCACAACCAAGCATAGAAAGTGGATGCCCTATCCGTTTACATGGGAAAAGCTCTCAATTTGACTTCTCCCTCTGACCCTCCTCTCTAGTACTAAAATCAAACGGGGCAGGCCAAGGACTGTTATTGCCCCAGACTGGCCGCACTGGTACCCACTCCTATGCAGACTGACAGCAGTGCCACCCTGGCACTTGCATCAGAACGCCTCACTGCTGTCCCAGCAGGATGGATAGATTTTGCATCCACAGCTGCAAACCTTGAACCTTGTAGCCTGGCTTATCCCCTGAATACACCACCAGCAGCCCTCTGCAAACAGGTGTTGGATGTCATCCTTGAGGCCAGAAGGCCTAGTACTAGGAAATCCTATTCAGAAAAGTTGTTTTTGGAGCCAGTCTCAAAGAACACAGCTGTCGTCCTTACCTCAAATCCTAGATTACCTAGCAGAGCTGCTTCACAAAGGCCTATCCTTCTCTTCAGTTAAAATGCATGCCTCTGCCATCTCAGCTCACTACAAAACTGAGCCAGCTCTATTTTCTCACCCTCTCAAACAGTTCCTCAGAGGAGCTAACAATTTAAGGTCTCATAAGAGAGCTTCCACCCCTGCCTTGGACCTTCTCTTTGTATTAGAGAAGCTCATGCTGCCCTTTTGAGCCTGCTGCTGCAGCAGAGTTAACATTCCTCTTAGAAAACAGCCTTACTTCTGGCCATCGCTTCAGCATGAAGTGTCTGAATTACAGCCCTAATGGCTGTAGAACCCTTCATTATGTTGCATGCGGACAGGGTTTCCCTCGGGACTATACCACCTTGGGCATAAATGATGGGTTAGTGTGGCTTTAAACCAGTCTATTCATTTACCAATCTTTTTTCCTAATCCTGATTTAAAGGGGAAGGGATTCTGCACTCCTTTGACATGCACACAGCTCAGGTTCTACCTTGACAGGACTGAACCTTTCAGAAAATCTGACCAGCTGCTAGTCCACTTCGCTACAGGGGCAGAGGGTATGGCCATTTCAAAGCAAACCATTTCCAAGTGGATAGCACACTGCATCCATTTCTGCTACAAACACCATGGAAAAGCTACCCCACAGGGTATCGGAACTCTCTCCACTAGGTCTACCTTAACCTCTACAGCATTCCTCAGGGGAGTCCCTACCAGGGGCATCCTGCAAGCTGCACCCTGGAGTTCTGTACACACCTTCACCAAGCATTACCACATACCTATTTTTTCTAAATCCAGAGCTGGATTTGCCACAGTGGTCTCACAGGGCCTGCTAGTTAACCCCAATACTTGACTGCTTCCACCTTTCCTCTGCTTTGGGAATCAACCAAAGTGTGATGACTGCAACAGTGAAACATGAACATAGTACAGTTGTGTACACTTTCCATAAAAGTAGATGTTAAGTGTATTCACTGCAGTCCTGGTTACCCTTCCTCCAGCCCCCTGTCTTTTCTATTTTTTCCACCTATTCTCTTTGGCCATAACTTATGGTAATGGTATTTACATTTTACTAGAGGTGTTCCACACCATGTAATTACTTACTATTTTGATGGCGCCCGACATCCTGGGGCAAGAAAAACTGTAATGGTGTCTGCATGTTTAATACCCCCTGACGAACTGAATTCATGGAAGAGGCGACAGCATCAGACGCAGAAATCCCAAGACTGTTATTCGGGCCGACTGAGTTGGTTGCAGGCAGATAACCCAAGTGTGGTGACTGCAACAGTGAATACACTCAACATCAAAATTTACGGTAAGTGTACACAACTGTACTTTCTCTAGTACTCAGTGAGGTGCTTTCGCAGCCCCTGATGCCTGCTTCTGTGGATTCACAGGCTGCTACAGAAACCCTTTTGGAGTCCAGTATGCTACAAAACTCTGACTAAGGATCCTGTGGTCATCTCTACCTTGGATGGGTCTGTAGCTGCTGAGCAAGCACCAGCTTCTGAGGAAGTACTTCGCACTACCGATTCTCAGCACAAACCAATGACTTTTCACGTCTTCTGTTCTTTTGAAAACTACAGAGTTTCTAAGGCCCAGGGTATGAACCACACCCAAGAAACAAGACTACTCCATCTCGGGCACCTGCTTCTTTGCTTCAGTCTCCTGCTTAAAAAGGTGGAAGACCTTGTGTTGATCAGGGGAAGACTAACTACCCCTTCCAAAAGAGACTTGTTCCCAGTAATTGTCTGAAAAGTAGTCATGACTCCGGTGCCTCTGAATATGAAGACCTGCAACCCCTCTCTGCTTATGAGGATTCTGATGCAGAGGAATGCATTCCTTTAGCCTCTCCACCCAAAGATTTTTCCTTTCAGAAAGCCTTTCATATTTTAAGGGAGCATTTCTATGGGAATGTCAGAACTGCCAGACTCTGTGGATTTTTAGATCTTCCACAGTACAGACCTCTGGCCATTCCTTCTGTCCTGGATGTTGTGGATGTTTTCATGGAATCTAACTACTGACACCCTCCTTCCTGCTCCCAGGAAACCTGACCGGTATTGGTCCCCAACTCAAATTTCTTTTCAAAAAATTTTACTGCTGACCCGGAGGTAATCTCCCAAGGGCCTAAAGGAATTAAAGCAACTTGTGCTAAGAATTCTACCCCCCTCAGATAGGTATTCCCGAGCTTTAGAGTAAAAAGTATACACTTCTGCTACACTTGCAATTAGAGCACTAATTTGTGAGTTCTATATGCTAAAATTCCAGCAGCATACCACAGAACTCCTCAAATAAAAATCAACTTCTTGCTTGTACAGAAAGTAGAGTTGTGATATTTAATGCATTCGGCAAGTAACTAAGCACACCTTACACTGTGGCGTTGATGCACTAGAAGCATCTTGTAGAGCAGCAGTCAGTGGTTCTGTCCTTGGGCATGCTTGGCTTGAACAGCCCTTGCCAGACAGTCAAATCTAAACTATTGGATGCACCCTTGCACAAAGGCAACGTATTTGGCACCAAGGCGGAGGAGGTCTTAAAGATGGAAGAAAAAGCTAAATCTATGTAGATGGTTAAGGATTTCCTGCAGGTTCAGCCATCGGGTTCAGTAGGCATTCACCCCTCCCTCTGCCCACCTGCACTTGCCCTTGGGAGGAAAACTCTCCTTCCACACAAGCACCTGAGCCACCATTACCAATGACTTCTAGGTCCTCAACATTGTGTCCCTGGGATACAAACTTTCAACACTACCATCCCCAAAAGGGTTCCCAGATCTACCTCCAAACCAGTGGGCAGAGGCCAAAAAGCAAAGTCCTTCCTCTGCTCTCCATGAGGGCAATAGAATATGTTCCTGTAGAACAGATAGGCCAAGGTTTCTACTCCAGGCTCTTCCTGGTGCACAGAAAAGAGGTCACCTGGTGCCCTGTCCTCTCTCCATTCTAAACACCTTCCTGGTAAAATTCAAAATGCTCACCCTTCAACTCCTCTATGCTCTAAGCATGCCTGGCTAGTCACTCTAGACCTAAGAGGCCTACTACACATTCCAGTCAGGGAAATTGTGGGAAATGTCTACATTTCAGGGCATGATCTCTGCACTTTCAGTTCTCTGCACTTTCTTTTGTCTTGTCTACTGCTGCCAGTTTTTTTCCAAAATGCCTGGCTCCCTCAATTTTTGCAGGCAAAGAAATATTCAAGTTTACCCATACTTGGGATGACTGCCTAATTCAGGCAGTCTGGGAAAAGCTGCTGTTGCACCTGACCTTATTAAAAGATCTACTGACCTCCGTAGGGTACACTGTCAATGAAAAGCAATCCAAGCTAGTACCCACACAACTGTATTCTTGGGAGCAAGCCTGGACATGGCATCCCAGATGGCATTCCTTACACCAGAAAAGCAAACTTACCCGACAGCCTATTTCTCTCAACTAGCCACCAGACCCAGGGTTATCTGCAAGGAAAATCCTGCAAGCTCTGTGGTTCATGGCATCTTGCATTCTATTCATTCCGTATGCCAGACTGCATATGAGAAAGCTTCAGTAGTACCTAAAAAGCCTTCGGTGTAGACTCAAGACCTGGAACCTCTTACCAATGATGCCTTGTCTAAGGAAAGATTTCCTTTGGTGGGCAGCAGGATGCAATCACAAAGGGACTACCCTTTTCACCACCCCATGCCACCCATATCCTCACCACAGATGAGTCTGATATGCCTGGGGTGCATACCGGGCCCATGGAGCCCACATAAAATACATCTGCACATCAAGATATTGGCTGTCCAGCACACTGACAACTTTCAGACACCACCTCTCCCAAGGGGCTCTACTGATAAAAACAAACACCACCACAGTGATATATCAACAAGCAGGGAGGGACTCGCTCCTACATGCTCTGCAGGCTCACCATGACAATTTGGCACACAGCCTTAGCCATGCAACTACACGTTAGCATAATTCCAGCCAGGGTCTCAATTCTCTGGCAGGCAACGTATGCAGAAGTCTTCTGGACCCACATGAGATGTTCATGTTTCACTGTTGTAGTCATTACATTTGGGTAATCTGCTAGCAGGTTGCCCTCAGTCGGCCTGATTAACAAAGTCTTGGGTCCTGTGTCTCTTGCTGTCCCTTCTTCCATGACATCAGGGGTATAAAACATGCAGCAGACGTCATTACCTCAGTCTTTCTTGCCATTCGGTGCCTGAAACAGAAGCAGTTCACAAGTGCTGGTCGGCTGACTACTGAAATTTCAGTTTTTGAGTTTCAGAACTGAAGTCTTCAACTTAAAGATACGTACCCCGTTGGGGAAACTTTCTTGCTCCTTACCGATGTCAGTAAGTTAATTGCATTACTTGTGGAAAGCAAATACCTCAGATTTTCATCTGTACTGTGTTCCTTGCCTAGGCCCTGACCACAACGTACCTTTCTGTTGGTTTTGTGCTTTTAATCAGCGCACTGTCTGTCGTCTGTACATTTTTGCCTCTAAATATTTCTGTTCTTTTTGATTATCCAGAAATAACGTCTGCCATCTGACTACCGTAATTTTGAAAAAATGCAAAGATAGAGAGGCCATTGCAGTCCAAAACTGCTGACGACACTTCTGAGCCAGTCGCCAGTTTGGTACTCAGTGAGGTGCTTTTGCAGCCCCTGATACCCACTACTTCTGACTCTCAAGAGTCTCCTGAAACCCATTCAGAGTCTGGTATGCCGCAAGATACTTCAACTATGGAACCCGTGGATGTCTCTACCTTGGATGGTTCCGGAGCTGCTGTGCAGGCACCAGCTTCTGAGGGTGTATTCAGGCGTACAGACTTGCATATCAAACCAACTCTCCACCTTCAGTATTTAGGCCTAAATCTCTATCTATGTCGAAAAAATTGACGCCCAGCCACATGTTCAGGCCCCTATGCCTAAACAAATTATCAAAATGGCTGAAGATCTAATTACTCTGATCAGGGGTAGTCAACCCCCCCCCCCCTTTCTAAGAGGCCTAGGCCTGAGCTCTACTAGGAGTCTTCTGATAAGGACTAGTTTCTTCTGACTCTTCTAATGTCCTGGATTTGTCCATACCTACTTGTGAGGATTCTGATGCAGAGGATTCAATTCCATCTGCCCCCCTCCCCCCTCCCCCCTGGGGATTTCTCTTGGTGAACATTTACATACCTTAAGGGAGCATTTCCACAGGAAAGTCAGGAATTCTCGGATTCAAAAAAGAGGCTTAGGGATTTTCTTTTACCTCAGCATAGGCCTTTGGCTATACCTCCTATACTAGACATTGCTGATGTGTTTTCAGAATCCAGTATGTCCCCTGATTCCCTGCCTCCAGCTCCTTGTAAACCTGACCGATACTACAGGGTTCCGGAGTCCCCCAAGTTCCTTTTCAAAAATCCTATTTCAGATCCTGAAACCATTTCTCAAAGGGCATTAAGGCTTCTACTGCTAAAAATCCTACCCCTTCTGATAGAGACGCCAGGGCACTGGATAGATGGGGTAAAAAGGTTTATACTTCTGCAAACTTTGCTATAGGGGCTTTAAACTGCCAATTTCATGTTAAAATATCAACAGCATATTATTGGACTGCTTAAACAGAAAATGATTTCTGACTGTGGAAAATAAAGATTTAGAGGATTTATTGCACTCTGCTGAACAAGTTGGAAAACATACTTTGCAATGTGGTTTTGATTCTTTAGAGGCCTCTTGCATGGCTGCTGTTATGGGTCTGCTTAGAAGGCATGCTTGGCTTAAGTAGCAATCTCTGCCTGATCATGTTAAAGCAAAATTGTTGGATGCTCCTTTAAATCAGGACTGCCCATTTGGCAGGAAGGCTGAAGTTTTAAAGATGGAAGATGAAGCTAAATCTATGTAAACTGTAAAAGATTTCTTACAAGTGCAACCTCCAAGATTTAGTAGGCACTGGCCTACTAGGAATTTGTCCTTTCCAACTCCTTCCAGATAGTCTCAAGCCAAAATCCAGACACCAAAAGCATTAGGTTTCAGTCCCAGGGGACTCTGTCCTAAGCAATGGGGGGCTTCCATTTCCAAGTCTTGATATAACAAGACATCCTCCTATGGTAAAGTCTCAATGACTTTCCTTTAACATTACCAAGCACTTGCCTTTTAGCCACCCTTTTGGGGGAAAGATTGCTTTTCATGCAAAAAACTGGGAGCTCATAACCCAGGACAAATGGGTTTTAAATAGTGTCCCAGGGATACAGATTTCATTTCCACACATTGCCAACACCAAACGGGTGGCCAGACCTGCACCCAAATCAGTGGGCAGAGGCTCAGCTTAAACATGGGGGCTATTCAACCAGTACCAGAAGAGGAAAAGTGACAATGTTTCTATTCCAGGCTTTTCCTGGTACCCAGAAAAGGCCAATCTGTGTCCAGTTCTGGACATGTCTACTCAACTTTCTGGACATTCCAAAATTCAAGATGCTGACTTCAGTTACTTCCTATGCTAGGTAAAGATGCCTGGTTGGCAACTCTAAAAAGCTTACCTGCATGTCCCAATTAAGTTATCTTGCAGAAGATACCTCCGGGGGAAAAAAACATGTGCCCATGAATTACCACATAGGTGGCAGTACACTAAACATTGAAAATGTGATGAGAGACTTCGGGACACGGGTGGACAGTGGTCTCACTTTCCATAACCACATTGCCACAACAGTCATGAAATCCTATGTGGCACACCTAATCACCAAGGGCTTTTCATTCAGAAAAAAGGTCATTGCCCCACTGTACTCCTCCCTTATTAGACCCATTATAGAGTATAATGCCCCTTTTGCTATGTACCTCAAGACATCTGCAACAGCTGGAAAGCCACAGAAATACCTTACTAAAAGAATCACAGGCCTAAAGCAGAATGCCATATGCTGACTGTCTTAAAAAAAAACAAAAAAAAAAAAAAAAATTCTACAGCTATACTCTGTGGCATATCATCTACTCAGAAGTGATCTCTGCTTAACATACAAGGCCATGTCAAACCCTGAGCTGTTGGACATGCTCCACTTAAAGAAATCTCAATCCCTCAGCCACACACACTCCAGGGATCTAAACCTTATCACAATGAACAAAACATGCTGGAGGGATAGGTTCCTGACCCAGAGACTCCCCATACTCTGGAATAGACGGCCATCTTCAAAAGGAACCTTTATGATTGGATGGGAGTTGGGAAATTCACCCTGGGGGTCGTACCTGTCACCCAGTTAGACAGGGGTCCAGAGAAGTAAATATTGTGGGAAGAAATTTCTAGGGGAATTGTTAAGGCTAGGTTTGTATAAGCCCTAGGACCAATAGCCTAGTACCAAGCTATGAACCTATGCTTGAAAACAGGCTACTGGCATTATCTGTTCTCTGCACTGCCCTTTGGCTTGTTTACTTCACCCAGGGTGTTTTCAAAAGTGCCTGGCTCCAGTAATTGCATTTTTCATGCAAAGAAATATTCAAATATGTCCATACCTGGACAATTGTCTAATTCAGGCAGAAAACCAGGCCATACTTCCAAGTCATCTGATGTTTGTAAAAAGGGTTCTAGCTTGTCTAGGGTACGCCCAAATTACATTCCTGAGTGCAAGCTTTACTGCAACTGCCCAGATGGGTTTCCTCACTCCAGAAAAGCAAATTCATTTGGGAACTTTCTTCAAAGAAGTGGCCACAAAAACCCTATCTGCAAGACAAATACTGCAAGCCTTGGGGTTCATGGCCGCCTGCCTTCTTCTAATTCCATATGCTAGACTGCATATGAGGAAACTTCGGTGGTACTTACAATGTTGACTCCATAGACTGGAAACAATTCCCATCACACCTTGCCTATGCCTGGAGTTCATATGGTGGGCAAAGGCCTGCTATCAAAACAAGGGATCTGCCATTCACACTACCCCCTGCTGCCCAAACCCTAACTACAGACTCATCAGACTATGCATTGGGGGCTCACCTGGCAGGGTAGTGCATTAAGGGCAAATGAAACCCAAATCAAATGCACCTACATATCAAAGGAATGTTAGCTGTACAGAATGCTCCCGACTGCCTTCAAGGACTACATTCTTCCAGGACAACTAATGGTAAAGACTGACAACACTACGGTTATGTGGTACATAAGCAGGGGGGTACACATTCCTACCCCATCTGCAGACTAGCCATGGTATTGTGGAACATGGCCTTGAGCTACCAAGTTAACCTACAAGCTCAATTCCTGGCTGTAATTTTAAATACACAGGCAGACTAAGCAGAAATCTCATAGAACCACACGAGTGGAGACGAGCCACAGATTTTCAACATGTTGACAAGCAAATGGAGCCCACACTGATCTGTTAGCCACTGATCTGTTAGCCTCCCCCCGGAACTACCAGTTGGACAAATTTGGCACAAGGACACAACCACAAAAAAGCTTGGAAAGTGGATGCTCCGTCCTTCAGCTGGAACAACCTATCTGTCTATGCCTTTCCCCCCTCTGCCTCTACTCTGCAAAGTTCTGGTAAAAGTCAAACAGGACAAACCAAGAATGATTTTGATTGTTCCAGACTGGCCACACCAACACTCGTACCCGCTCCTGCACAGTGTCACAAATATCCCCATGGCACCTTCCTTAATGTCTCAGGAGAACCAGATTCTGCACCCTTGGCTCCCAACATTGAACCTTGCAGCTTGGCTAATCATAAATTCACCCTTGGCATCCCTCAGTAAACCTGTGAAGGATCTCATCTTGCAGGTGAGAAGGCCTAGTAGTAGAAAGTCTTATGCTGACGAAAGGAAAATATTCTGTTTGGAATCTCAAGGAATGAGCACAGCAGCGCCCAATTTGCCTCCGATTTTACAATACTTAACATGCTTCATAAGGGCCTGCCTTTTTCCTCCATTAAAATCCATGCCTCAGCCATTTCAGCTCAACACAGAACCTCCCCTCTTCTTATCCTCTGCTCAAGCAGTACCTCAGAGGGGCCAAACACTTTACCACCCAAGAGAGCTCCAACCCCTGCCTGGGACCTTAACTTTGTATTGGAGAAACTCACTTTACCTCCTTTCAAGCCAGCTGCTACTGCAGACTTAATTTTCTTCTTGGAAAACAGCCTTCTTTCTCGCAATCACTTCAGCTAGAGGGATATCTGAGTTACAGGCACTTACAGTAGTGGAGCCTTTCATCTTTCATGCAAACAAGCTGTCACTTGGGACCAATCCATCCTTCATGTCCAGTGTGGCTCTTGATCAGTCCATTTGCCAACTTTCTTTCTCAATCCACAGAACAAAGGGGAATGGATTCTGCATTCATTGGATGTGCACAAACCACTTGGTTTCTACTTGGACAGGACTAAAAGTTGAAGAAAATCTGAACTGCTGGTAGCATTTGCTGCAAGGGCAGAAGGAAAGGCCATTTCTAAATGGATAAGCCTTTGCATTGATTTCATTTGTGCTATAAGCACCATGGAAAACCTATCCCCCAGGGGTTCACATGTCATTCCACCAGGGCTGCATCTATTTCTGCAACCTTTCTCAGAGGTGTTACTACCAGGGATTTTCTAGAAGCTGCTACCTGGGAGTCAAGTTCATACTTTCATCAAGCGTTATTTACCACTTTTCTCAATCCAGAGCTGGCTTTGCCGGTGAGGTCTTGCAAGGCCTTATATCTGGTCCTAATGCTGTACAAATCCATCCTCCCAACCATAGCTTTGGAAATCTACCCAAATGTAATGACTGCAACAGTGAAACGGTAACATAGTACAGTTGTGTACACTTACAGTAACATCTACATTTATGGTATTCACTGGTCCAGTCCTGGTTACCCTCCCTCCTGCCCCCAGTTTTCTCTGACCATACCTCTACTTTCTGTTATGCATAAAAGCCTTTTTCATGCAAATGCTTTTGGTCGGAGGTATATTGTGTTTTAAATTTTTTTGTCCCCATTCAGGGGGGGCGCCTGACATCTGGGGCACGTAAAACTGAGGTAATGATGGTTTCATGTTTTATATCCATGATGACCTGACGTTATGGAAGGGGACAGCAACCGACGCAGGACAAAAGACTTTGTTAATCAAGCCGACTTGAGGGCAATCTGCCAGATTACCCAAATGTATTGAGGGCAATCTGCCAGATTACCCAAATGTAATGACAGCAACAGTGAATACACTCCAACATCTACATTTATGGTTGTGTACACAACTGTACTTTTCAACTAAACCAAAGAACCTTCACCCCCTTTAACTCAGAAATGAGGCGCCCCGAAGGGAGACCTCTTTGCTTCCCACTCCAACCATCAGCTTAGCAAGTTCTGCACCAGTGAGCCTTACTGCAGGCCCTGGAAATGGATGTTCCATCTTTCCAGTGGGTTGTCCTCTGTCCATGCATTTCCCCCACTACCTTATTACCAGGGTACTGCTCCAAAATAAAGGAAGAAAAACCAAGGGCAATCCTGATGGCCCCTGACTGGCCATGCCAGCACTGATGCCCACTGCTGCACACTGTCCCCTCTGCCACCATGGCATTTCCTTCAGATCCCAACACTCCTGACCCAGAGGGAAGGAGAATTCATGCATTCCCAACTGCAGACTCTCAGTTTGGCAGCCTGGCTTATTCCCTGATTACTGTACAAGCTGCCAATCTCAGTAAACTGGTTCTAGATGTTGTACATGAGGCCAGACACCCTAGCACTATAAAGTCTTATGCTGACAAATGGAAAAGGTTCTGCAGCTGGATCCAGGCTAAGGAAACCGATTACGATACAGCCCTCCCTACCTCTCATCCTAGATTACCTAGATCTACACAGCGGTCTCTCCTTTTCCTCTATTAAAATTCATGCATCTGATATCTCTGCTCATTTCAAAACTGAGCAATCTCTTTTCTCGCACCTTCCTCAAACTGTTCCTCAGAGGGGCTAGCAACTTGAGGCTACCCAGAAGAGCACCTACCCCAGCTTGGGACCTATAGTTTGTTAAACTCACCTGGCCCCCCCCCTTTGAACCAGCAGCTTCAGCAGAACTAGTTTCTCTGGAAGACTGCCTTGCTTCTAGCCATCACTTCAGCAAAAAGAGTATACGAGCTACAAGTTCTAATGGCTGTAGAGCCCTTCGTTTTCCCTGCCGATGGGATCTCCCTGAGGACTAACCCATCCTTCATGCCAAAAGTCATGTCCAGTGTGGCTCTCAACCAATCCATTCATTTGCCCACCTTTTTCCCTAACCCACAAAACAAGGGGGAAAGAATACTGCACACTTTATGTGCAGACAGCTCAGATTCTATCTAGACGGGACTAAATCTTTCAGAAAGACTGATCAGTTTAGTCAGCTTTGCTACACTAGCAGAGGGAAAAGCCATATCCTAACCATTTCTGCATGGATAGCAGACTGCATCCAATTCTGCTACAAATACTGGGAAACCTCCCCCTAAGGGCGTCCTTACCCCCTCTACCTCCTACAGCTTTCCTCAGAGGAGTCCCAACCAGGGACCTCCTGGAGGCTGCTACATGGACATCTGTTCATACCTTCAAGCATTACTACCTGCCTATGTTCTCCAAATCTAGGGCAGGCTTTGCCACTGCAGTCCTGCAGGGCATCCTAGCCAGCCCCCAGTCTTCTTGACTGCCACCCTTTTCCTCAGCTTTGGAAATCGACCAAAATGTGGTGATTGCAACAGTGGAACACTTAACATAGTACAGTTGTGTAAACTTGCCATAAATGTAGATGTTTGTGTTTTTACTGTTGCAGTCCTGGTTTCCTTTTCTCCACCCCCCTCTTTCTCTCATTAAAAGGAAGTTTTTGGCATTTACTTTCTGGTGGGGTTCTTACAGTATATCCTGGCTCCCACTTGGGGGCTCCTGACAGGGCAAGAAAAACTGACATGGCGTCTGTTGCCTTGAGTACTGACGTCAGGTAGTCAGTATAAAGTGCCAGCAGCTGACGCAGAAATACTAAGCCTCTAGTATTTGGGGTGACCTGAGGGCTACCCTGGCAGGGATAACCCAAATGTGATGACTGCAGCAGTGAATACACTTCAACATCTACATTTATGTTCTGTACATAACTGTACTTTCTGATGACTGCAGTTTAGTATATTGCTCAGCTGTGCAAGTGCCACAGTATGGTGTGAACAATAGTCAGTCACTCATAATGGCTGCCATCCATTTGTTGACTTGCTTTACTTTCTGATTTTCATAAACAGTCTGGTATTTCTGTAAGGAAACCAGTAATGTGAATTCAGATGGTGTAGTAGAATAGTAATTACAGAAATATAGCTTCCCTTTTGATTGAAGCTACTTTCTGGTGAGCTGTCTATTCTTAAATGCAACTGTTTGAAGGAAGAGCTAGGTAATTATTGATGTGTATTTCTTCTTTGGATTAAAAACCTGTTTCCTAAATGACTCTGCTCATATCTCATCTAATGCTGTTAAGATTCCTGTGAATATGCTAAGCTATTGTCTGACTTGGGGTTCGCATGCACATGCATCACACCTTTCTCATGTTCTGTTTAACAGTCAGTTGAAGTTGGTCACTGAGTCGTTATGTCTGCATTATTAATCTCCACAGCATACTTGTTAGCTCAGCTTGCCCTTTCCTGTACTGAAAGCCAGACTCAGTTTCTCATCAGGCTTCACACGTTATGCACTTGCAGATGGTAAGATGGCTGAAAGGTGTTAACTACGTAATTGCTCCAGATACTAATTTACAGAATGTCTTTGTATGGCTGGTTGTTGCTCTGGGCTGCTTGTACATTTGATGGCTTGCAAATACTTTGTTTTAGCTCTGTATTTAAAACCCAAAGGTTGCCCTTTAGACTTTTTTTTTTAATGAAGCCAGAGCCATACCCAGACTAGTTACACATATACTAGTTGGTGATTGTGTGTAATCCTACAAACCTTTGACAGCTGATTTTGCTTTGTTTATCTTTGGGTAAAGGGCCTAATGTTTGATCCCTGCTGTAAGAACTATGTTCATTTGATTGAATTACAACAGTCACGATTACAATAAAAATGACTAAGCCATACTGTTGGAGGTAGTCTGGTTTAGATAGCTTCTTGGAGAAGTGTTAATTTCTGTATATTGATTAATAGAAAAATGTGGCAACCTGCAAAAGAAAATTTTGAAAAAGCAAGAAGAGTATGCACACTGGAACAGAGTAGGCACTGCATAGCATGAAGTAAAGAATAGGTTGCTTCAAAAACCTACCAGGAATGAGTGTGCACACAGCAGTAGTAACTACAAATAGTATACATCAGTGGCATGCCAAATGGATAAAAATGCAGAGGACTGCAATTATGTGTAAGGCAAATATGAATTTTCATTTTGGTTAGAGTATGAATTTGCAGTCAGTTATATCTGTCAGTGGCCCAAATTATCTGTGTTACGGGCATGTTCAGAGGAATACTTGGACACCTTTACATTAAGGATTGCTATAAGTATATTTCTACCTTAGCTTACTGTGAAAGTGCTATTCAGATGTTGGGTGTAAGGAGAGATGACAGAACAGTTTGAGGCAAACCTGGCTGGCTGCAAACAACTCTGTTTAATGGGCATTAACATTCAAATTAGCTGAAACTAGCAGGGCAGGAAATGTGGAAATTTTCTAGCTGAGGGTGGGAATATGGGTGGAGTAACTTGAGAAGGAACTGAAGCGGATCCAAGTTGAATGTCTAAACTATCTCTGCAGTGAGTTGGCAGTTCAGGAATATTTTTTCACAGAATATGTAATGCATCGTAGGGAAACAAATTTTTAAGTCACTGACAGTAAATGATACTTTTACTGAGGCCTGTCAAACGTAGTTGCTCTTTCCTCTTCTAAGTGAATGGAAGTCTTGCATGACAGCCCAGCTATGGGCCCTGTTTTCTCAGTGGCCTGTGTATCATGGGAATTTTTCTTAAGACTAACCTCATCATGTCTGCACCCAGGAGGTCAGTCAGGGTTACATACTGAATAAAATTTGAAGATAGCCACTTCCATCTGGTGCATGCAGGTTTGCAATGAGCCTAACTTAAGGAAAAGTTTAATATTCTCTCAATTTTTTCCCATAGTGGTCCTTTTATGCAGGATTAGCATACTCTTCCATTAAATCTCATTTATCAATTATCTGTGCTCATCTGCCACTAGCTCCCCCTTAGTTTCCAGATTGAAAGTTAAAACCATTCTTAAAGGCATCCTTTGTCAAACACCCTTCCCCTCCGAGACCTGTGCCTCCACTCAGACTTTAAACTTCAACTTCATGCTGGAGAAATTGACTTGAACAACCATTGAACCTAAGAACCTGCACTTAGAAAATGGTCCTCCTGGTGGCCAGTCTCTCTGCCAGGAGGGTCTCAGCGTTACAAGCCCTTATGGCGACACCCCTTGTCTTTCCACAAAGGCAGGGTCATCTTGTGGACTAATCTCTCCTTCCTATCAAAGGTGGTCGAAGAATTTGTCTCTAAAAAAGGCTATTCACCTACCTTTTTTCTCTTCCCCCAAACAGTAAGGGGGTCCTGCGCACCCTGTATGTGCACACAACTCTGTTCTTCGTGTTTCACTGTTGCAGTCATTACATTTGGGTAATCCTGCTGGCAGGTTGCCCTCAGTCGGCCTGAATTTCAAATTCTTGGGTCCTGCATTGGCTATTGTCGCCCCTTCCCTGACGTCAGGGGTATAAGAAGCAGCTGATGCCATTTTCTTTAGTCTTTCTTGCTGCGCGGTGCCTGAAGCAGCAGTTCGCAAGTGCCGGTCGGCAGACTCCTGAGATTTTTAAGTTCGAATTCCAGATCCGAAGTCTTCTATAAAGCTAAGTACCCCATTTTGGAAACTTTTTCTTGCTCCAGAATCGATGTCAGAAAAAGTTAATTGTATTTCTTGTGGGAAGCAAATACCTCATAAGGGCCATCATTCTTACTGTATTCCTTGCCTAGGCCCTGATCATTTTCTGGGCTGTCTGTTTTGTGCTAGATTTAACCAACGCACTAGGCGTCTATGATTTTGCTTTACTTTAAACTAATTTGGACGCAGATTTAATTATCCAGAAATGTCGGAAAGCCGCTTGTAAGCCAGTCGCCGGTTTGCTGGTTCTCAATGAGCTGCTTTCGCAGCCCCTGATGACCGCCGCTTTAGAGTCTCAAGCCTCTACCGGCTACCACGTGGAGTCTGTCATGCCGCTGCAAACTCAAGGTATTGGAGCCTCTGACGCTAATCCTTCAGATGGGTCTGGAGCCGCTGAGCAGGCACCGGCTTCTGAGGGTGTATTCAGACCCAAACATCTATACATTAAACCGACTTCAAAGACTAAAGCACCTTCAAAGTCAAAGAAGCAACCTCAAGAGCCATGGGGACAGGCCTCCATGCACAAAAAAGAGATGCTCAAAATGGCCGAAGACTTTATTACCTTAATCAGGGGTTCCCATCCCCCTCCTGATTAGAGGCTTGGGCAAGAGATGGACTGAATCTTCAGATCAGGTTTCCATTTCTTCTGATTCCTCTTCTGATCAGGAATATTCTTTCCCCCCTATGAGGTTTCTGATGCTGAAGAATCCATACCTTCAGCATCTCCTGAGGATTATTCTTTTTGGGGAAACCTTGCATACCATGAGGGAGCATTTCCACTGGGAGAGCCAAGATTTTTCAGAGTCTAAAAAGAGGCTTAAGGACTTCCTGTTACTACCTCAGCACAAGCCACTAGCCATCCCTCCTGTGTTAGACATTGTAGATGTGTTTTCCGAGTCTAGCCTTACCCCGGACTCCTTACCTTCAGCTCCTGTTAAGCTTGACAGATATTACAGGGTTCTTGACAGACATAAATTCCTTTTTAAAAACCCTGCTGCAGACCCAGAAACTATTTCTCAGGGTCCCAAGGGTGTTAAGTTTTCTGCTGGAAAAAACCCTACCCCTTCTGACAGGAATTCTAAGGCACTGGATAGATGGGGGGGTTGCACCTTTTACCTTGGCTATAAGGGCCTTAAACTGTCAGTTTCATATGCTCAAATATCTGCAACATGTCATGACATTGCTTAAACAGAAAATGTTAAATTCTGAATGTGTGCAGAAAACAAGGAAATGCAGGATATATTGCATGCAGCTCAACAAGTTGGAAGGCATACTTTGCAGGTTTTGATTAGAGGCCTCCTGCAGGGCCGCAGTTACAGGTTCTGTAATTAGAAGGCATGCATGGTTAAAGGAACAATCTGCCTGATCATGTTAAATTAGTAGATGCACTTTTACAGTATGATTCTTTGTTTGGTGTTAAGGCAGAAGAGGTGTTAAAGAAAATGGAGGAAAAGGGTAAATCTATGCAAACTGTCAAAGATTTCTTACAAGTACAGCCACCTAGGTTTAGTAGACACTGGCCAACAAAGAATTGGTCCTTCCCTGTGTCACAGACCTCAAAGGGGTAGACCCAGATGCCCTAGAGGCAGATCCCAGGCACAAGGTTCATACAGGTCAAAGCAATGGGGTGTTTCTACCTCCAAAGTTGGAGGAGACAAATCACAACCTTACAGGAAATGGTCCCAATGACTTCCCCCTGCCTGCACCAAGCACTTATTTCCTGGCATCCCCCTTAGGGGGAAAATTAGCACTTTTTTCTCAAAATTGGCCCATAACCCAGGATAAGTGGGTTCTAAATATCGTGTCACAAGGCTACAAGTTCCATTTCCATACCCTGCCAAAGGCAAACGGCTGGCGAGATCTGCCAAAAAATCAATGGGCAGAGGCACAAAAACAAGTCTCAGCCGTCATGGACATGAGGGCCATTCAACAAGTGCCAGAACAAGAGCGGGGACTAGGATTTTACTCATGACTGTTCTTGGTACCCAGAAAGGACAAGGCCTGGAGGGCAGTACTGGAACCATCTATTCTGAATACATTCCTGGATATACCAAAATTCAAAATGTTGATTTTTGCAGCAGCTACTGCCCATGCTGGGCAAGAACGCTTGGCTTGTAACTTAAGACCTAAAAGAGGCATACCTACATGTCCCAATCAGACATATGCAGAAGATACCTCAGATTCAAGGCTGGCTCAATGCATTACCAATTCTCTGCACTGCCCTGTGGCTTATCTACTGTGCCCAGGGTCTTTACAAAGTGCTTGGCACCAGTAATTGCATTCTGCAGACAGAGGAATACAAATATATCCTTACTTGGACGACTGCCTAATTTGAGCTGAGAACAAGGGCATCCTTCTGCACTATCTGGTGTTTGTGAAAAAACTAACATGCCTAGGGTACACAGTCAACTAAAAGAAATCAAAACTAGTACTCTCTCGAGATAATATTCCAGACAAGCATGAAAAGTGGACGCCCTATCCTTCAGCTGAAAAAACGTATCGGTATATGCCTTTCCCCCTCTGCCTCTCCTTCCCAAGGTAACTCCTAAAGGTCAGACAGAATCCAAAGATGTTACTAATTGCACCAGACTGGCCCTTCAGCACTGGTACCCAATATTAAGGAATTTGTCTCATTGCCCAGCTTGGACCCTACCTCAAGTACTGCATAGACTGTCCCAGCAAAACAATCAGATCTTGCGCAGCCAGCTCAGAACTTTAAACCTGGCAGCCTGGCAGATAATATAGCCGTACAAAACACACCTCTCAGCAAAGCTGTGATGGATGTCATTTTGGAAGCCAGAAGGCCTAGTACTAGAAAATCTTGTGCTGGAAAATGGAAGAGATTCTGTGCTTGGAACCAGGCACAAGGAACAGATACAGCTGTGCCAAATATTCCTCAGATTTTACAATACTTAACTGAGATGCTGGACAAAGGCCTATCTTTCTCGTCATAAAATTCATGCCTCTGCCATTTTGGCTTATTACAATGCAGAGCCACCAATCTTTTCTCATCCCTTATTAAAACAGTACCTCAGAAGAGCCAAACATTTAAGGCCTCCAAGGAGATCACTAATGCCTGCATGGGACCTCAACTATGTCTTGGAAAAACTCACCCTGCCTCCTTTTGAGCCAGCTGCTACTGCCGATTATGAAGTTTATCTTGGAAAACAGCTCTGCTCCTAGCAATAACTTTTGCAAGAAGAGTTTCAGAGCAAGCACTCATGGATGTGGAACCTTTTATTTTTTATCCGGACAGGGTCTCCCTGAGAACAAACCTGACACTTATCCCTAAAGTAGTGTCCAGTGTGGCTCTTAACCAAACCATTCATCTGCCAACTTTTTATCTAAATCCACAGAACAAGGGGTAAAGAATTTTTGTATTCTTTGGACGTACACAGACAATTTAGATTCTACTTGGACAGAACCAACGTTTTTAGAGCAATTACTAGTGGCATATGCTGCAGGATCACAAGGAAAGGCTATCTCAAAGCAGACTATTTCAAAATGGATAGGCCACAGAGTTCATTTCTGCTACTTGCAACATGGCAAGCCAGTGTCTAAGGGCATTAGGCTGCATTCCACCAGAGCCACAGCCACTTCAGCAGCCTTTCTCGGGGGGGGGGGGGAGTACCAACCAAGGACATTTTAGAGGCAGCTACTTGGAGTTCAGTACACACCTTTACAAAGCACTATTATTTGCCACTCTACTTTAAATCCAGGGCAGGCTTTGCCACTGCAGTTCTGCAAGGTCTCATAGCAGCTCCTAATGTTTAGCTCCAGTCTCCCAACCATAGCTTTGGGAGTCTACCCAAATGTAAGGATTGCAACAGTGAAACAGTTGTGTACACTTGCCATAAATGTAGATGTTAGTGTATTCACTGTTGCAGTCCAGGTTACCCACCTGCCACCCCCCCCCCCCCATTTCGACATCTGGGGCAAGAAAAACTAAAGAAAATGGCATTCTGCTTCTTTTATATCCCTGATGTCAGGGAAGGGGCGACGACAGCCGACTCAGGACCCAAGACTTTGGAATTCAGGCCGACAGAGGGCAACATGCCAGCAGGATTACCCAAATGTAATGACTGCAACAGTGAATACACTCTCTACATTTATGTTGTGTACACAACTGTACTTTTCTGCTCAAGACTTGACCCTTGAGGAAAAGACTGTTTTTCCATCCCAGAGCTCTGTTGTGTTTGAACAGACATGGCCAATTGGATGTCCAAGTCCATTGCCTTTTGCTACAGTCACCATGGTAAGGTTCTTCCTGGTTCTAAGCTCACTCTACCAGGCTAGTATCTTCCTCTGAGTGGGGGGGCTTCCTCAGGGGCTTGGATACCAACTCTGTACTAGAGGTTGCTACTTGGGATATCTGTCCACACCTTTACTTAATGCAATAAGCTGGACTCCATCTCCTTATCCAGGGCAGGGTTTGCCAGGCCTCTGACTTCCTAGAAAATTAATCTGCCACTTCCTCCTGCCCATCATGAACTTCTGTTTTTCTCCCGTTTGTCAGGAATACTACAACAGAGAAGGACATCTCATTATGGTAAGTTCTAGCACAACTAATATCTCTCCGTGTAGTCCAGTAAGGTATGTGAAGTTCACTTCACTTCAACATGGGCTACAAGCCATAACAGTGCCTTTTGAGTGGGGGGGGGGGTGAGATGTGGTGTATCCTGACGTCTGGACAGTGGACCGTGACATTTTCCTTTACCAACTTTAGGGGCTTGACTGGTGTGATAACATAATACATCCTCTGCAGAACAGTAGCTTAAGTGTGATGGTTTGTTTGGAAGTCTGTTTAGGTAAGCTTCTTGTAAGGACCTCCATAAATGTAGGTTTGTGTTGGTTTGGTAGGCTCAGGAGATGACGTGCATACAGACAACCTGCTTAATATCAGATGAGCTGACTGGTGAGCAAGAGAGCCTGGATTCTAGGTTCTTGATGTAGAAGCATCTCTCGCATAATGAATTTGTGGACTGGAAGTGGGTTGTTGGTGTACATGAGGCAATTGCTACATTTCCTTAGATGCCTATGTTGACCAGGCTGGCTGGAGAAACTGTTAGTGCTAGTTAAGTTGATGTCAGAAAATGGGGAGAGGACAGGAAGGGCCAGGAAAGACAGCAGATGTAGACAAAAATAAGGGTAGTGGGTTGGATCTGTTATGGCACCTCAGGAGCTTCACTGAATTTATCACCTGTCAGTGAAAGACTGGCAAGAGGAGACACCGATGGAGCACCAGGGGAAAATTTGCAGGCAGAAGTGTTTGCGTGCAGCACCAATGGTGCCCACTGCTCCATGGCAGAAATCAGTGTGCAAATAAGGTGTTTATGGCAAACTGATTTAAACAATTAACCAGTAAAGCTCGAAACTCAGCCCTGTTCCAGCAACCTTCAATCAGGCGAGTACTAACTGCACACAGTGCAACCGTTTCTGAAAAAAGCTTCAAATAACCAGTGATATGGTAAAAATGCAGTTCAAAAGTACAATACACATATACTTCTACTTAAGTTTTGCAGAGATCAGCAGATGGCTTGGATTTGCTTTCTCGTGCAAGCGGCCACTCTTTTAGATTGTCCAGGACCTACTTGTCGAAGCCAGAAGGCCCAGCCAAATGGACATGATTCACTTGTATGGTGTGGACAGAAGGGACAAAACCTTCTGGCTCCGATACTTTTGATCCTGTAAAACTTGTCTAACATTTTGAAAAATAACTTTTCTACTAAACACTCTGTGCTTAAGCTATCTCTGCCAATCTGCCTAAAGTCTATTTTTCACATCTCATGAAATGGTTTGAATGCCCACATTAGGGCTCCCATCTGTTTGTGTTAAGTGTGGACAACTGTACGTTCAGCTCTGAAGGTGGGAAGGGAGATTAGTACATTTGGGTGGGGATTGCAATTTTCTTAAGCACAAGAATCGAGAAATTGGTTGGTGCAGCATAGTGTGGTGTGTTTTGGGGGTAAGTTTTGGGGAGCAGTGTGTAAAAGTTTTTGCAGTTAGAGGTAGTAATGAGCTTGACTGGAGAAACTTCAAGATGAAAACCCAGTAGCATGTCTGTGCTGCCCTGGGGAACTTTTGACTTTTTGGAGGATGAAGCAGTGGTGAGCATGAGGATGAGTTTGTGATAAGTGACCAAATTTTGTTTTCAATTAGTCTAATGGGCAGAAGTTTTTCTTAGAGGCTGTGCCCAATTGTAAGGTGTTCATATTGAGCATGACTGCTTAGTCTGTGGTACAGATGTCCTTCAAGGATGCATCTGCAGTCATAACGTATGGGTTGTCCTGCCTCAGGCAGCCCTTCGGTCGGCCGGATTCCAAAGTCTGGGTCTGGCCTCGGCTGTCGCACTTTCCCCGACATCAGAGCATCTGGGGTATAAAAGCATCAGCCGACACCATCTTCCTCAGTCTTTCTTGCCGCGCGGTGCCCGAAGCAGAAGCAGTTGGCAAGTGCCGGTTGGCCAGCTCCTTTGATTCAGCTACCGAAGACTTCGAAAAAGCTAAGTACTCCATTGGGGACTCTCTCGCCTCAGCCAATGTCAGATAAAGTAAATAATTGTTTAACTTGTGGGAAACAAATACCTCATAAGGATTTCCACTCTTACTGTCTCCCTTGCTTAGGCCCAGACCACGACGTCTCAGCCTGCTCTGCCTGTGCTTCCTTCAACTGACTAACGCTTAGGCGTCGGTTGGAGTTTGCAGAGGAATATTTTGGGGCTACCCTTGCTTATATAATGCTGTCGGAGACTCCGACTTCACATAGTTAAAAAAACAGAAGGACAAGGACTGACCCTCGCGGCCCACTGTTTCGACTGAAACCTCGGTCAGGCCTACTGCGAGTGTCTGTTTCGGCTGAAAGAGTCCTCTGTGCTTCCTGTTACTGAATTCTTACAACCGACTACCTCGGCGGCTCCGGCCGAGTTGGTTATTGAACTACCTACGGAAACCGGTGTCCAGGACATGTCCGACACCATTCCTTTAGACCAGTCCACTCCTGCACGTGGTGCAGCCAGACCCCTTTCATCCATGTCCATTAAGGCCTTCTCCAGGGCTAAAGCTGCCAAACTTGCCAAAGCTTTGCCTCCCAAGTCTACTTCAGAGGCCTTCCACCAGCACTCAAATTCTCAGCCTAGCAGAGGACCTTATCTCCTTAATTAGAGGTTCTCGGCCTCACCCGGACAGGGGCTCTCTTCCACCTCCAGACAAAAGGCCCAGGGTTGAGCCCTCTGACCCCCACTCTTCAGATGAGTCTACAGATGAATCTGTGTTGTCAGAGCACCAGCAGTATTTGGCCTACGAGGATTCTGATGCTGAAGAATCTATTCCTTCGGCCTCCCCTCCTGAAGAGTTTTCTTTTGGTGAGACACTACATTCTATGAGAGAGCATTTCCAATGGCAGGGCCAGGAATTTTCTGATTCCAGAAAGATTAAGGACCTTTTTACATTTACCTTAGCATAGGCCTTTGGCTATACCTTCTGTTTTGAATGTTATTTGATGATGTGTACTCTGATGCTAGTATAGCCCCTGATTCTCTCCCTCCGGCTCCTGCCAAACCTGATGGGTACTACAGGGTTCCGGATTCTCATTTTCACCTGTACAAGGCCCACACTGCAGACCCAGAAACCATTTCACAGGGCCCTAAAGGGGTTGCAGCTGCCACTGCTAAAAATCCTTTACCTTCTGAAAGGGAATTTAGAGCTTTAGAAAGATGGGGAAAGAAAGTTTATACTTCTGCAACTCTTTCAATGAGGGCACTAAATTGTCAATTCCATATGATTCAGTACCAAGAGTATTTGTTAGATGATTTGTATAAAACTTTCTTCCTCTGAGCCCCTTGACCGTAAATCTCTTCAGGATCTGGTACATAACTCACAGCAAGTTAGCAACCATTTTCTGCAATGTGGCTATGATGCACTGGAAGCTTCATGTAGGTCAGCAATGACAGGGGCAGTTATACGAAGGCATGCCTGGTTGAAGGATCAAGCTCTACTGGACCATGTTAAAGCTAAGCTCCTGGATGCTCCAATGGAAAAACAAAAATTATTTGGTTCCACTGCCCAGGAGGTCTTGAAGTTTGAAGAAAAGGCAAAATCTGTGCAAACAGTCAAGGACTTTCTGCAGGTACAACCACAGAGATTCAGCAGAAATTTGCCTACTAAGAATTGGTCCTTTCCAGACTCGGACAGATCACAGAGAGGCAGGAACAGGCGTACCAGAGGTAGGGGCTAAGCTAGAGGCCACTGCAGAGGCCGTCAGTGGCTGGCAGCCACCCAACAGAGAGGTAGTGCAGGAACAGCAACTGCTACACCAGGGCAAACACTGACTTATTTTTGACCCCGCCAACCAGGGCTCAATTAGAAGCACCATTGAGCGGAAAGCTTTCTTTATTCAAAAAAATGGCATTGCATTACAAGGGACTCATGGACACTGCAAATAATAGACAAAGGATACAGGTTCCATTTCCACACATTGCCAAAAAGAAAAGGAATGCCAGACCTGCCACCAAATCAGAGGGCAGAGGCTTTGAAGCATATCACCAAATTACTACAAATGAAAGCCGTAGAGAAGGTTCCTCTCTCAGAACAAGGCCATGGTTTTTATTCAAGGCTATTCCTTGTTCCAAGGAAAGAAAATCAGTGGAGACCTATTCTCGACCTGTCCGCACTGAACACTTGCCTCATTGTGCCGAAATTCAAGATGCTGACCCTACAGCAGCTTCTTCCCATGCTGGGCAAGGAGTCTTGGCTGGTGACTCTAGATCTCAAAGGAGGCATACCTGAATGTCCCCATTCGACAAAGTTGCAGAAGACACCTCAGATTTCTTGTAGGATCAGAGCATTATCAATTCTCAGCATTGCCCTTTGGCTTATCTACTGCACCCAGTGTATTCACGAAATGCCTGGCATCAGTAATTGCACACTGCAGACTTCAGGGGATTCAAATCTACCCATATCTGGACGACTGCCTCATACAAGCAGACAGCAAGACAAAATTGTTAAAGGACTTGGACTATGCCATCCAGCTACTACAGGCCTTGGGATACACAGTCAACATCCAAAAATCAAGACTTGTGCCATCCCAAAGGATAACCTTTTTGGGTGCAGATCTGGATACAACCACCCAAATGGCCTTTCTCACAGAAGACAAACAGAAACAACTTCCAGATTACTTCAAGAATCTGACAAGACAAACTCTGCTAACTGCAAGGAAAATCCTGCAGGCCCTGGGTTTCATGGTATCCTGCATAATACTAATTCCACAAGCCAGGCTACATATGAGAAGATTGCAATGGTACCTAAGGAGTGTATGGACTCAGCACAGTCACAGCTTAGAAACTCTGATTCCAATCATACCTTGCCTTCAGAAGGAATTCCTGTGGTGGGCTCTTGCCTGCCAGACCAACAGAGGGCTGCATTTCTTCAAACCAAAAGCAAACCAAACCATCACCACGGACGCTTCAGACCAAGGTTGGGGAGCACACATGGAGGACAAATGTATCCAAGGACTATGGTCTCAAGGATAGCTGCAAATGCACATAAACCAAAAGGAAATGCTGGCAGTGATAAATGCAATCGAGGCTTTCAAGCCTTTCCTTCAAGGCCACCTGCTAATAAGGACAGACAACACCACAGTTATGTGGTACATAAACAAGCAAGGAGGCATGCATTCCTACCCTCTATGCAGACTGGCTATAAATCTATGGGATCTGTTTGAAGCTCAATATACAACTACAGGCCCAGTTCGTGCCAGGGAAAGACAATACTCTGGCAGACAGCTTAAGCAGAACTACCATGGACGCACACGAATGGATGCTGCACCCAGACATATTTTCTTACTCATAAGGCAGACATGGGGAAGGCCAGAGATCTGTTCGCCTCATCCCACAATCAACTGAAAATTTTTTGCACAAGGACATACCATCCACAAGCATGGAAGGTGGACTCTCTCTCTTTCAGCTGGAAAGCCCGAAAAGTCTATGCTTTCCCACCAATCCATTAATGTCCAAGGTTTTACTGAAGATCAGGGCAGAACAGCCAACAGTGATTCTGATAGCTCCAGATTGGCCAAGGCAACATTGGTACCCAATCAGCAATTTCAGCAGAATACAATGTAAACCCTCCTGTCTTTTCACATCCTCTCAAGACAATTGCTCAGACGAATCAAAAATATCAATCCTCCAAGGAGACCACCTTTACCTACTTGGGACCTTAACTTTGTGCTGGAAAAACTAACTTCTGCCATTTGAACCAGCAGCATCGGCAGATACACAGTTTCTATCCTGGAAAACTGCATTCCTTCTGGCCATAACTTCAGCAGGAAGAGTATCTGAGTTACAAGCTTTAATGGCAGTGCAGCCATTTCTTATTTTTCATCAGGACAGAGTTTCATTAAGAACCAACCCAACCTTTATGCCAAAGGTGGTATCTAGAGTACCCTTGAACCAAGCAATTCATTTGCCTACATTCTTCCCAAATCCACAAAATAAAGGGGAGAAACTTCTACACACTCTGGATATCCACAGACAATTACGCTACTATTTGGACAGAACTAAAAGTTACAGAAAGACTGACCAACTGTTTGTAGCATATGCTGCTGGGACACAAGGAAAAGCAATTTCCAAACAGACAATCTCAAAATGGATAGGAAATTGCATTCGTTTTTGCTACTCCTTTCATGGAAAGACTATTCTTGCGAATATTAGGCCTCATTCCACGAGAGCCACAGCCACCACTACCAGAGGGGTGGCTACCAAGGACATTTTAGAAGCTTTTATGGAGCTCCGTGCATACTTTTGCCAAGCATTACAGTCTACCCTTGTACTCCAGATCCAGAGCAGGTTTTGCTACAGCAGTCCTGCAGGGTCTCTTAACTACACCATCATTTTCTTAGTACCTCCACCCCCAGATTGGCTATGGTATTCTACCCATATGTTATGACTGCAGATGCATCCTTGGAGGACATAGTACAGTTTTGTACCTACCATAAATGTAGATGTCCGATGGGTATGCATCTGCAGTCAGGTTTACCCTCCCTCCTTCCCCTCTGGTATTCCTAGGGTGCTTACCCCTTCATTAGCTAGCTGGGGGAATCTGTTTGTGTGTGTGTGTGTGTGTGTGTGTGTCTGTGTGTGTGTGTCTGTGTGTGTGTGTGTGTGTGTGTGTGTGTGTGTGTCTGTGTGTGTGTGTCTGTGTGTGTGTGTCTGTGTGTGTGTGTCTGTGTGTGTGTGTCTGTGTGTGTGTGTCTGTGTGTGTGTGTGTGTGTCTGTGTGTGTGTCTGTGTGTGTGTGTCTGTGTGTGTCTGTGTGTCTGTGTGTGTCTGTGTGTGTCTGTGTGTGTCTGTGTGTGTCTGTGTGTGTCTGTGTGTGTCTGTGTGTGTCTGTGTGTGTGTGTGTCTGTGTGTGTGTGTGTGTGTCTGTGTGTGTGTGTGTGTGTGTGTGTGTGTGTGTGTGTCTGTGTCTGTGTCTGTGTCTGTGTCTGTGTCTGTGTCTGTGTCTGTGTGTGTGTATTTTTTTTTGCATTGTTTGCAATTTTTTGGCATTTTCTCCAACTTTAGCCTTCATAGAAGGCACCTGGCATCTGGGGCAAGAAAAACTGAGGAAGATGGTGTCGGCTGATGCTTTTATACCCCAGATGCTCTGACGTCAGGGAAAGTGCGACATCAGCCGAGGCCAGACCAAGACTTTGGAATCCGGCCGACCGAAGGGCTGCCTGAGGCAGGGCAACCCATATGTTATGACTGCAGATGCATACCTATCGGACATCTACATTTATGGTAGGTACAAAACTGTACTTTTCAGTGCATCACTAATGGTCTGCTCTTTGGTAAGACCAGGACCTTTGAAGAAAGAGCAAGACCTTCCAGTTGTACAGGATGTTCTTCGTGTTTCACTGTTGTAGTCATCACATTGGGTTATCTGCTTGCAGTAGCCCTCTGTCAGCCTGGTTTATCAAGGTCTTGGGTCTTGCGTCAGTTGCGGTCTCATCTTCCATAATGTCAGGTCGTTGGGGATGTAAAGCAGGCAGCCGACACCATTACATCAGTCTTTCTTGCCGGGCGGTGCCCGAAGCAGTTTGCAAGTGCCGGTCGACCAACTCCTGAAATTTGTTTGAGCTTCAGAATTGAAGTATTCAAAAAAGCCAAGTACCACGTTGGATCCATTTTCTTGCTCTAAACCGATGTCAGTAAAAGTTAATTGCATTACTTGTGGAAAGCAAGTACCTTTCATTTGTACTGTATTTCTTGCTTAGGCCCAGACCACAACGTCCCTTGCTTTCTGTTTTGTGCCTTATTCAATCCTCTATTCGTCGCTTGCATCAAACTATTTCGGTACAGAGTGTATTTATCCAGAAATGGCTTCAGTAAGCTGTCAGACTACGGACATTCCGAAAAAACGTAAAGATGAACACAGCCCGCATAGGTCCAAAGCTGCTGACACTTGCGTTAGTTGCCAGTTCACCAGTACTCTGTGAGGTGCATTCGCAGCCCCTTATATCCACTGTTTCAGATTTGCAGGCCTCTACTGACACTTGGAGTCCGATATGCTTCTTAAACTGTATGGAACCTGTGGATGTCTCTACCTTGGATGGGTCTGGAGCCGCTGTACAGGCACTGGCTTCTGAGGGTGTATTCAGGCCTACTGACTTGCATATCAAACTGATGCCATCTTCCTCAAGGCCTAAAACTAGTTTCACTCCTAGAAAACTGACGTCCAAACTGCATGGTCAGGCCCATATGCCTAAATAACAAATTATTAGAGTGGCTGAAGCCCTTACTCTGATTAGGGGAAGCCAGCCTTCTCCCTCTTGAGACCTAGAACCGTTTTTCATTCCTGATTCTTCTGATCAGGATTCTGACAGAAGTTTCTTCTGATGACCAGGATTTGCCCTGGTCTGCCTAAGAGGATTCTGATGCAGTGGACTCTATCCTCTGCTTCCTCTCCAGAAGATTTTTCTTTTGGTGAAACTGCACACTCTTGGAGCATTTCTGCTGGGAAACCCAGGATTACTCTACTCCAAAAAGAGGCTTAGGGAATTCTTACTCCTACATCAACACAGGCCTTTAGCTATCGCTCCTGTACTGGACATTGTTGATGTCTTCTTGGAGTCTAGCCTGGCCCCAGACACTTTACCTCCAGCTCCCAGGAAACCTGACTGGTGTTAGAGTACTTGACTCTCAAGTTCTTTAAGAATCCTACTGCGGGCCCAGAGACAATTTTACAGGGACTCAAAGGCATTAAGGTTACTACTGCCAAAAACTCTATCCCCTCTGCTAGAGATTCCAGGGACCTGGACAGATGGGGTAAGAAGGTATACACTTTGGCTACTTGGCCATTAGAGCCTTAAACTACCAGTTTTATATGTTAAAGTATCAGCAGCATATTATTGGATTACTTGAACAGAAAATAATGGTTCTTGACTGTGCTGAAAATTAGAATTACAGGATTTAATGCATTCTGCTAATACATTGGTAAACTTTGCAATGTGGATGTCCTTCAAGGATGCATCTGCAGTCCTTACATATGGGGTTGTCCTGCCTCAGGCAGCCCTTCGGTCGGCCGGATTCCAAAGTCTGGGTCTGGCGTCTGCTAATGTCGCCCTTTTCCCTGACGTCAGAGTGCCTGGGGTAAAAAAAAGCGTCAGCCGACGCCATCTTCCTCAGTCTTTCTTGCTGCACGGTGCCCGAAGCAGAAGCAGTTCGCAAGTGCCGGTCGGCCAGCTCCTGTAATTTCACCTACCGAAGTCTTCAAAAAAGCTAAGTACCCCGTTGGGGACTCTTTCTTGCCTCAGCTGATGTCAGATCAAACTGTTAAAGTTAATAATTGTTTAACTTGTGGGAAACCAATACCTCATAAGGATTTCCACTCTAGGCCCAGACCATGACGTCTCTGCCTGTACAGCCTGTGCTTCCTTCAATAAACACAGTCTTGGGCGTTGGGCAGAGTTTGCAGAGGAATATTTTGGGGAAAATTTCTGTTATATCATGCCGTCGGAGCTTCCGACAGCTCATTTACCCAAAAAAATGGAAGGATAAGGGCCGACACACGCGGTCTGCGGTTTCGGCTGACTCAACGCCTAGGCCTACCGCGAGTGACTCTGTCTCTGCTGAAGCAGAATCTCTACTGCTTCCGACAGACACCACTCAGCCGGTAATTTCGGTACCGGAGGCCACTACTGGGTCTGTCATAGAATTTGTCAAACTGCTGCTCAGGAAATATCTGACACCATTTCTGTTGATAAAACTACTCCAGCACGTGGGGCAGCCAGGCCTCCTGTGTATCCATGTCCATTAAGGCCTTTACACATGCTAAAGCTGCCAAACAGCCAAAATCTCTCCCTCCCAAGGCTATTCCTTAGGGATCCACTAACAGTCCACAAATAAGTTTGGCTGAAGACCTTATTTCCTTAATCAGGGGCTCTCAACCACCTCCAGGCAAAAGGCCCAGGGTTGAGCAGACAGATCCCCAGTCTTCTGATGAGGCCTCAAATGACTCTGCCCATTCAGACTACCAGGAGGAGGCCCTTCCGGCCTACGAGGATTCTGATGCAGAGGAATCTATTCCCTCTGCCTCCCCCTGAAGAATTTTCCTTTGGGGAGACCCTAAACTCCATGAGAGCATTTCAAATGGCAAGGACAGGAATTCTCTGATTCCAGGAAGAGGTTAAGGACTTTTTTGCATTTACCTCTGCATAGACCTTTGGCTATTCCTCCTGTTTTAATGTTATAGAAGATGTGTACTCTGAGTCTAGTATTGCTCCTGACTCCCTTCCTCCGGCTCCTGTCAAACCAGACTGGTACTACAGGGTCCCGGACTTGCATCTATTCCTTTACAAGGGCCACTCTGCTGACCCAGAAACTATTTCCCAGGGCCCTAAAGTGGTTACAACCATCACTACTAAGAATCCACTTCCTTCTGAAAGGGAATCCAGGGCTTTAAAGAGATGGGGTAAAAAAGTGTATACTACTTCCACACTTTCTATGAGAGCATTAAATTGTCAATTCTATATGATACAGTATCAAGAGTATCTGTTAGATGAATTGCATAAAAAACTAACCTCGCCTGAACTCCTAGATCACAAGGCGCTTCAGGATCTGGTGCATAACTCCCAGCAGGTTAGCAACCATTTCTTAGTGTGGTTATGATGCATTGGAAGCTTCATGTAGGTCAGCAGTGACAGGTGCAGTCATACGTAGACATGCTTGGCTGAAGGAACAAACACTGCCAGATCAGGTTAAAGCAAAGCTTCTGGATGCTCCACTGGAAAAACAAAAGTTGTTTGGTTCCACGGCTCAAGAGGTCTTAAAGAAATTTAAGGAAAAGGCTAAATCAGTGCAAAGATTTTCTCCAGGTCCAACCAGCAAGATTCAGCAGAAATTGGCCTTCTAAGAATTGGTCCTTTCCAGACAGATTTCAAAGAGGCAAAAACAGACTTGCCAGAGGTAGAGGACAAGCTCGAGGCTCCTACAGAGGACGTCAATGGCTACCCCCTAAGCAGAGAGGTAGTGCAGGACCTACAACTACTGCACAAGGACAATCTCAATGACTTGACTTTGACTCCACCAACCAGGGCTCAATTGGAAGCACCTTTGGGCGGAAAGCTATCTTTATTCTCAGAAATTTGGCACAGTATTACAAAGGACAAATGGATACTGCAAATAATAGACAAAGGATACAGATTCCATTTTCATACATTACCAAAAAGACAAGGCATGCCAAACCTGCCACCAAATCAAAGGGCAGAGGCTTTCAAGCAAATTTCCAACCTACTACAAATGAAGGCAATAGAAAAGGTTCCTTTCACAGAACAAGGCCAAGGATTTTATTCCAGACTATTCCTTGTTCCAAGAAAAGAAGAGCAATGGAGGCCTATTCTGGACTTGTCCGCACTGAATACTTATCTCATTGTGCCAAAATTCAAAATGCTGATCTTACAGCAACTCCTTCCCATGCTGGGCAAGGGGTCCTGGCTGGTAACTCTAGACCTAAAGGAGGCATACCTGCATGTCCCTATCAGACAAAGTTGCAGAAGACACCTCAGACTTCTTGCAGGTTCAGAGCATTATCAATTCTCAGCATTGCCCTTTGGCTTATCTACTGCGCCCAGAGTATTCACGAAATGCCTGGCATCAGTAATTGCACATTGCAGACTTCAGGGGATTCAAATATACCCATACCTGGATGACTGCCTTAAGCGGACAGCCAGCAAACATTGGTAAAACACTAACTATGCCATCTGCCTACTACAGGCTTTGGGATACACAGTCAACATTCAGAAATCAAGACTTGTTCCATCCCAACAAATAATTTTCCTGGGTGCAAAACTGGATACAAACACCCAAATGGCTTTATCTCACAGAAGAAAAACGAGAACAATTACTGGATTATTTCAGAAATCTGACAACACAAACCCAACTGACTGCAAGGAAAATCCTGCAGGCCCTGGGTTTCATGGCATCTTGCATTTTTCTGATTCCACAAGCAAGGTTGCATATGAGGAAACTACAATGGTACATAAGGAGTCTATGGTCTCAAGTCACAGCCTAGAAGCTTTGATCCCCCTCATTCCATGCCTTCAAAAGGAATTTCTGTGGTGGGCACAAGCAAGCCAGTCAAACATGGGTCTGCCTTTCAGCAAGCTACATCAGCCAAACCATTACAACGGACGCCTCAGACCATGGATGGGGAGCGCACATGGAGGGCAGATGCATTCAAGGGCAATGGACACAAAGAATTGCGCCTGCACATCAACCAGAAGGAAATGCTGGCAGTGATACATTCAATCGAGGCCTTCGAACACTTCCTGCATCAAGGTCACCTGCTAATAGACAGACAATACTACAGTTATGTGGTACATAAACAAGCAAGGAGGTACCCATTCCTACCCTCTTTGCAGGCTGGCAATGAATCTTTGGGAACTTTCCCTAAAACTCAACACAGAGCTGCAATCCCAGTTCGTACCAGGAAAGGACAATGTACTGGCGGACAACCTAAGCAGAAACATCATGGATCCACACTAATGGATGTTGCACCCAGACATTTTTCTTCAGATAGCACAATCATGGGGAAGGCCGGACAGATCTTTTTGCCTCCCACCACAATCAACTGAAGAAATTCTGCACAAGGACATACCATCCTCAAGCATGGAAAGTGGATGCCCTCTCCTTCAGCTGGAATGCTGTAACAGTATATGCATTCCCACCTCTACTGCTAATGACCAAGGTCTTGCTGAATATCAGGACAGAGCAACCAAAAGTGATTCTGATAGCTCCGGACTGGCCAAGACAACACTGGTACCCACTGTTGAGCATGTCATGCATGAAACCGTGGCCTCTACCACAATGGCCACTTCTGACACAGCACAATTACAAAACTCTGCACTCCAGCCTAAAAACCTTGCAACTGACAGCCTGGAAAATACCTTGACTCCTCGCCAGGTAAACTATCCAAGAGGGTAAAGGATATCATCATGGAAGCTCGGCGGCCTTCCACAAGAAAGGCATATTCAGCAAAATGGAAAAGATTTCGTACCGGGAGCACCGCAAAGGGTCAAGATCCGACAGTGATGAGCATTCCACATATCCTTGAATACTTGGCTGAAATGCTCCATAATGGCCTTTCTTCCATAATTCATGCTTCAGCAATTTCAGCAGAGTACAACACTGATCCACCTGTATTTTCTCATCCTCTGCTAAGGCAGTTTCTAAGAGGGTTAAAACATCAACCTTCCAAGGAAACCACCAGTGCCTACATGGGGCCTTAACTTCATGTTGGAAAAATTAACTCTACCTCCCTTTGAACCAGCAGCATCTTCAGAACTACAATTCCTGTCTTGGAAGACTGCCTTCCTTCTGGCCATAACATCAGCAAGAAGAGTATCTGAGTTGCAGGCCCTCATGGCAGTACAACCATTTCTCATTTTCCATCAGGACAGAGTCTTTTTGAGAACCAATCCTTCATTCATGCCAAAGGTGGTATCCAGGGTCTCACTGAACCAAGCTATCCACCTGCCTACCTTCTTTCCAAATCCACAAAATAAAGGAGAGAAACTTATGCATACCCTGGACATTCAGACAGTTGCGCTACTACTTGGACAGAACTAAGGCTTACAGAAAAACTGACCAACTCTTTGTAGCATATGCTGCTGGTGTACAAGGAAAAGAAATTTCCAAACAGACAATTTCAAAATGGATAGGAAATTGCATTCGATTCTGTTACTCTTTTCATGGAAAAGCTGTGCCAGATAACATTAGGCCTCATTCCACCAGAGCAACAGCCACCTCCACAGCCTTCTTAAGAGGGGTGGCTACAAAGGACATTTTAGAAGCTGCTACATGGAGCTCTGTGCATACATTTTCTAAGCATTACAACTTGCCTTTATATTCCAGATCCAGAGCAGGCTTTGCTACTGCTGGTCCTGCAGGACATGTTAGCTACACCATCCCTTTCTTAGGTCCTACCACCCCCAGCTTGGCTATGGTATTCTACCCATATGTAAGGACTGCAGATGCATCCTTGAAGGACATAGTACAGTTTTGTACCTACCATAAATGTAGATGTCCGATAGGTATGCATCTGCAGTCAGGTTTTCCCTCCCTCCTACCCCTCTGTGGTATTCTTTGGGTACCTATCCCTCATTTTAGCTAGCTGCGGTTATCTTTTATGGTGTATTTGTTTTTTATTGCTGTGCATGTTTGGAATTTTTTCATCTCTCCAAAGTTAGCCTTCCTTAGAGGGCACCTGGCATCTGGGGCAAGAAACTGAGGAAGATGGCATCGGCTGACGCTTTTTTTTACCCCAGGTGCTCTGACGTCGGGGGGGTAAAGGGCGACATCAGCCGACGCCGGACCCAGACTTTGTAATCCGGCTGACTGAAGGGCTTCCTGAGGCAGGACAACCCCATATGTAAGGACTGCAGATGCATACCCTATCGGACATCTACATTTATGGTAGGTACAAAACTGTACTTTTTGACTCCTTAGAAGGCACCCTTAAACCAAGACTACCTGTTTAGCAGCAAAGTAGTAGTACTTAAAGATGGAGGAAAAAGCTAAATCTATGCAAACTGTTGCACAGCCTCCCAGATTTAGTAGGCATTGGCCCTCGAAAAATTGGTCCTTTCCTGTATCTTCCAGGCCTTCAGTCCAAACCCAGGAACAGCAGGCAACCTAGGTTAGTCTCTAGGTACTCTGGCCTAAGCAGTGGGGGGGCTCCCACTTTCAAAGCTGGAAGTAATAAGGCACCCACCTATGGTAAACTGCCACAATGACGTTACCTTAAACCTTCCAAGCCCTGCTCAACTGACTGCTCCTCTAGAGGGGGGAGATCACCCTGCATGCAAAACACTGGTGACTCTTTACCCAAGACAATAAGGTTTTAAATTCTGTTTTCCAAGAATACAGATGCCACTTCCACACCTTACCACCCCCAAATCAGTGGGCAAGAGGCTTAACAGTAGGGTCTCTCTCCTAAGTATCAGGGCTATTAAACCTGTCCCAGCAGAGGAATGGGGACCAGGTTCTTGGTACCCAGAAAAGGAAACTCCTGACTTCCTATCCTGGACCTGTCTATCTTGTTACCTATTTGGTAATCCCTAAAATTCAGAATGCTAACTCCATCAGCTGCTTCCCATGCTAGGCAAAAATGCCTGGTTGGCGACATTGGACCTATAGGGATGTGCATGTAAGATTCCTTTTAAGGGAATCCTGCAGAAAATACCTAGGCTTCAGAACAGGCTACATGCATGGTCAGTTCTCTGCACTGCCCTTTGGCTTAACTACTGCACCCAGGGTATTCACACAGTGCCTAGCTCCAGTCATTACGTTCTGCAAAGAAATATTCAGATATACCCATACCTGGACGATTGTCTAATTCAGGCAGAAAGCCAGGACATATTATTAAATCTGGCATTTGTAAAGAATCTGCTAGCCTCACTGGGGTACACCATAAATGAAAAATCCCACCTAGTACCCTGCCAACAAATTGCATTCCTGGGAGCAAGCATGAACACAACTTCCCAGATGGCCTACCTCACGCCAGAGAAAAAAGTTAACTTGACAGCCTACTCAAACTACTGGCCACAAAGACCCAGCTATCTGCAAGGAAAATACTGCAAGCCCTGCGTTTCATGGCCTCTTACATCCTACTAATTCCATATGCCAGACTGCATACAAGGAAACTACGATGGTATGCAAAAAGCCTATGGTGTCAACATTCTCAGGACCTGGAATAAATGATTCCTATCATTCCTTGTATAAAGACAGTTTCTTTGGTGGGCAGAGGCCTGCTACCACAACAAGGGACTGCCATTCACTCTACCCCCTGCTACCGAAACCCTAACAGACTCATCAGACTATGCATGAGAGGGGCTCACTTAGCAGGGCGGTGCATTCAGGGCAAATGGAACCAGAGTCAAATGCACCTGCATATCAATCGAAAGGAAGTGTTAGCTGTACAGAATTTTCTGACTGTCTTCAAAGACCACATTCTTCCAGGACAGTTATTGGTGAAGACAGAACACCACTTATGTGGTACATAAGCAGGGGGAACCCACTCATACTCTCTCTGCAGACTAGCCATGGCTCCGTGGAACACGGCCTTGAGCTACCAAGTGCACCTACAAGCTCAATTCCTGCCAGGCAAGCTGAATTCACTGGCAGACTAAGCAGAAATCTCATGGACCCACACGAGTGGTAACTTGAACCAGAAATGTTCAACATTTTGAGACAAATGGGGGGACGCCAGATATAGACCTGTTTGCCTGCCCTCATCTCCCAATTGGACAAATTCTGCACAAGGACTCTCCACTGACTAGCTTGGAAAGTGGATGCCCTGGCTTTCACCTGGGAAAGCCTCAGTTTATGCCTAGCCCCCTCTGCCTCTTCTTTAAGTTCTAAACGTCAAACAGGATGAACAAAGGACAATACTCATTGCACCAGACTGGCCATGCCAACACTGGTACCCCTTCTTGCCTGTTACTGCCTCAGACCCCTTCCCTGCTGTCCTAGCAGGAGGGCCAGATTCTGCACCCACAGCTTCAAACCCTGAACCTTCCAGTGTGACTAACTACCTGAGCTCTCCAATACCATCCCTCAGTAAGCAAGTGCTGGATGTCATTCTGGAGGCAAGGAGGCCTAGTACTAGAAAATCATATGCCGAAGAGTGGAAAAGGTACTGTTCCTGGAGCCAAACTCTGGGGATAGGCACAACAGTGCCCAGCTTACTGCATATTCTGCAGTACTTAACAGATGCTTCACAAGGGCCTTTCTCTTCTATTAAAGTTAATGCCTCAGCCATTTCAGCACACTATATAATACCGAGCCACCCCTCTTTTCTCACTCCCTGCTGAAACCATTCTTCAGAGGGGCCAAAAAATTAAGACCACCCAGGAGAGCCCCTAGTCAAGCATGTGACCATAACTTTGTATTGGAAAAGCTCACCCTGCCTCCTTCTTAGCCAGCTGCAACTGCAGAGTTGGAATTCCTTTCTAGGAAAACAGCCTTCCTTCTAGCCATCACTTCAGCAAGAAGAGTGTCTGAATTACAGGCCCTTATGGCAGTGGAGCCCTTAATCTTCCATGCAGACAGGGTGTGCCTCAGGACCAATCCTTTAACGGCCACACTGGATACCACCTTGGGCATAAATCAGTGCATTCATTTGCCAACCTTTTCTAATCCACAGAACAAAGAATGATTACTGCACTCTTTGGATGTGCGCAGACTACTTTAGATTTTAGTTGGACAGGACTAAGCCTCTCGGGAAAACTGAACAGCTGCTAGTTGCCTTTGCTGCAGGGCAGAGGGGAAGGCCTTTTCAAAGCAAACCATTTCTAAGTGGATAGGCCATTTCTGCTTTAAGTACCATTGAAAACCTACCCATCAGGGGGAGATCACGTTCCACTAGGGCTGCATCTACTTCAACAGCCTTTCTCAGAGGTGTTCCTACCAGGGATATCCTAGAAGCTGCTACCTGGAGTTCTGTACATACCTTCAAGCATTACCACTTGCCTAATTTTTTTCTAAATTCAGAGCTGGTTTTGCCAGTTTAGTCTTGCAGGACCTAGTAGCTGGTGCTAATACTCTCCAATTGCTCCCTCTGCTTTAGAAATTTACTCAAATGTAATGACTGCAACAGTAAAACGGAACATAGTACAGTTGTGTACACTTGCCATAAATGTAGATAGTGTGACTGTTGCAGTCCTGGTTACCCTCCCTCCAGCTCCCTGACTTCTATTGGCTATATCTCTTTGCTGTATTTAAGCTTTCTGGTCTATTTGTTTTGTTGGAGGTGTAACCTTGTATATAATTGCTTCCCATTCTGGGGGCACCTGACAATCTGGGGCAAGAAAAACTGATGTATTTGCATTGGCTGCATGCTTTATACCCCTGACTACCTGACTTCATGGAAGGAGAGCGCAACTGACACAAGACCCAAGATTGTGATAATCAGGCCGGCTGAGGGCTACCTGCATGCAGATGACCCGAATGTAATGATTTTAACAGTGAAGACGCTCTTAACATATACATTTATGGTAAATGTACACAACTGTACTTAAAACTTGGCCCTAAATATTGCAGTACAGGAAGGGGGTGTAAGTGAAGGGGTGGAAGACTCTCTACAAGAGAAGTGATAAGGAGACCAAAAGGTAAAGCACTGGGGACACTAATCCTTAGACCACCTGGAATAATAATTGGTTGAGCCTCATTCTAAGTGGGAAGGATTTGAAGGAATCGCAACAAGCTGTTCGGAGACATGGGTCCGGCAGATTATAGCTCAAGGATCCAAGCTGCAGTTCATGAAGAGATCTGTCAAGCATTTGTCCTACTATGGTTAAGGGAACCCTACTGTTTAGAGGTAGTAAAACCTATACTAACATGGGTGTTTTAACATAAAACTGAGGATTCTAATTGAGACTTTATAGGCATAGAAGGGGAAGGTCCATGACAACCCATCCTGCACTTCTAAAGAGACTGCATTTATATCGGGCTCCCAAAATTTTTAATGTTGACATAAGACTCTTGCCAACCATGTTTTCTTTAAGCCCTGAAAAATCACTTTAGATTTCAAGGAAACTTCTCCACAAGGATCACAAATGCTTCTTCACGTTTTAATACTGCAGTGGGGAACATGAGTTTACCTCCCTGACTTTTGGATTGGCACTATTTTTTCCAGAGTGCCTGTAATTTAGTAAAGCTTACTGCATGAAAAGGGTCTTTTCACATTTCCCCAGGGGCTGATGCCATTTATTTTCTCCCCAGCATTCCAAAGTCTTCCCATGCCCCCCTGGCAGAAGAATGATTTTCTTTGGGCCAAGCTGAGCAGATTACCTCTGCCTGCAAATGGCCCATTTTGGGTTGTAGTGTAAATCCAGATCTACTTGACATCTTCCTGATGGGATTCCTTTCATACCTTTCATGTCTAAGGGGATGAAATGGTTGTCCATCAAAACTGGAGAGAATCAAGAGGATGTTGAAGACATGAGCCCTACAGTGACACTAGCCACAAATACTTAACCACTAGCTTGGGGTGTACTCAAGGAGTCTCAAAGTTCAAGGCCTTTGGGATGGTATCAAATGAAGCATATGAATATGAAGATATCCCTGGTGCTAGTACTAAAATTCTTGAAATGCATTCACAAACGAGCAACATGTCCTGTTCTAGTGTTGCAGTTATCCCAAACTCTTACGTTATTCTCTGCTTGGCGTACCTGAACATCCAGCCAGTATCTTAAATGCTTAGTGCTGGGATGGAAAGGTTATCTGGTCCATCCATAGAACCAACCAAAAAGACCAAGGTTTTTCAGGCCTGAAATTGCTGCATTCCCTAATCCACCTGACATCCCTCCTGTGGCCAACATTCACCTGGAGGAATGTTCTGATCTGACAAAATGGGTATAGTGGTTATTCCTTGGGATGCTGCATAATCTAGGGCAGAAGGCATATCCTGGCAGGGCTTGCAGATGTCACCTGCTGACAATGAGGGAGAAGCTCTACTTAATGCTGCCCTGGCAGGCCCTTTCTGTGTCTTGGCAAACAAGAACCTTCCTTGGGACCTATGTCTTCTAGGCCTTCACTAAAATGCACAAAACCAAGCATCTCTCCCTGTTTGAAGGCCAACCTGATTGGCAGACTTTCAGAGCCTGTTTAATGCCTTTATGGGCCTAAGGCCTACCATGCAGGTTTTCACCACAGGCTGGTCCTATCTGTCTCTGGCCTCAGGCTAAGTAAATTAAATTATCCAACCTGACGTGGACGACTCCTCAGACTCCTTTTTGAGGATTCTCTGTCTCCTGTGTCTTTGCAGATGCCTTCTCTTGGATAGGCTTCCCCACAAGACACATCTGCTGAGGCTGACTCCCAGGTAATGAGGACCTCACCTATGGGCAGACTATCTCTAAAATGAGAGAATTTTAACTGAGCTTCTGTAATGTCAGAGGTCCAAAAGATTCCATGAGTTTCTGCAGATGTAAAACCCTGCTCCTTCTGCAATTCCTTCAGTGTTACCAGCTTTCTTTGATGCTTCTAATGCTGCCTCTGTTGGTCCTGACTGAGTCACCTGCCCCTAGAAGGCCTGACAGGATGTTCTCTACATATGCTGCATTGTTCTGTACTCTTGGGCTCTTGCTACCTGAATCTCTCGCCAGTCTGTTTTGAAGTCACTGCAAGGTGTGTGGGATGTCTGTCGTGGTTAGATGAGCATGGGCTGTAAAAGTGGTGTCTGCGCACACCAAACCCCAGAATTTCTCTTCTGCCATTCGAATGTCCGCTTTTCATGCCATACCAGCTTGTTGGATCCAATATCCTTTAAGGCAAGTATCCCATTGGGGACCCTTTGTTTTGAGTCGTTGTATACTAGTGTTTGTTCATGTCATCCAGAAAGGGTAAGTGCAAGTGCGGCTATCAGATTCCCCATAAGAACACCCACAAGCACTCTTGCTTAGGACTGTCCTGTGACCATAAGGCCTGCCCCATTGGCCAGGCCTTTATCCTGAAAACTTTGTGCAGCAGATTCCACCCATTAAGTATATACCTGGAGAATCGCTGTCTTAAGCAGTTAGCTTTTGGACCGCCCTTCCATACCCATCTGCTTGCCAAGCCACCCAAGAAAAAGGCAAAGATCCTAAGGCCTGTAACTGTAGCTGTGCCTCTGTCAACTGACATTCATCCTGTGGCTGGCCTGTAGGAACAATTGGGTACTGCTGACATGAGTAGAGCAGGCACCAACGTAGAAGCCACAGAACCCTGTGCGGAAGGCAGTCCTCTACCGTGCTGCTGTCCAACCACAGGCCTACTCAAGTCCAGACACCTGCTTAGACCTTCCTTTAGGAAAGAGGAAGCATAATTCTCCTATTGTAGAAAATCTGATTGGCAGGCTTTCTCACAAAGCCTTTAATGCATTAATGGCCTCGAGACCTGCTTCAGTAGCTTCACCAGTCCCTCTCCCTGTGTTAAGTCATAGGCCCCAAGCCTTAAATTCTTGGGTGGAAGAGGTCATAGGCCCCACCTTAAACTCTTGGGTGGAAGAGGTGGAATCCTTGTAGTCCTCAGGAATCTTTCTCAACCCCCTCCCCTGTTGGCTATCCCTCCCCAGTGAAAGAGTCTGAAGCAGAAGATCTTGCCTTTTAGGGAAACCATAGCTAAGATGAGGGAGCACTTAAAATGGGATTCATCCTGAGATGAGCGGTACAGAGAAAGTATTATGAACTCTGCCAGATGTATTCCCCTGCTTCAGCTATCCATCCAGTACTGGCAGCATTCCTTTACACTTCCAGTGCGGCTTCCTTGAACCCAGAATCTCAGCCCCCAGCTCCCCGCAGGTCTGATGGGTCTACAAAGTACCTTTGACATCTAAATTCCTAGTGAAATGCCCTGCTGCTGATTCAGGCACAATCTGTTTCTACAGACAAGGCATCTAAACTCCTTCCTTCCTACTGACAAAGATAGCAAGGCTGTGGAACATTGGGGCAATATGGTCTGCCCTGAAAGCTAGAGTAGAGTACAGGTAATATGTTATCAGACCCACATGTCCAAATATGCCCTAGCTCTGTTGGAACGTCTTAACAGTTTGACATTCCTGATTGCCCAGCCAAAGCTTAACTCTCCAGCCTAATCTCCTTGACCTCCCAAGTCACTAGACATTCCGTTAGGTGCAGCTATGATGCTGCTGAGGCCTCTGCCAAGTCTGCTGTATCAGCTTCTGTTCTCAAAAGGTGCTCGTGGTAAGACTTAAACCACTACCAGATGACATCATGGCAAAGCTTCTTGATGCCCCTTTAGACAACTTGGCTCTGTCCATGGTTGCAGAGCTATTTAAGACTTTGCAATAAAAGGGGACGTGGCTACAAGATCTAAGATTTTTGTCTTTAATAGCTTAGATTTTCACATCCATGGAAATATACTAAGGGCATCCATGGATGTGAAAATCTAAGTTATGAAAGACTAAAATATCTGAACTTGTACAGCGTTTTACAGATGTTAAGAGGAGATCTTCGGGTATGTAGGGCATTTAGGGACAACTACCTCTGGGAATGTTTGGGTTAAAGTACTAGAGAATAGTCAACCTATGTAGAAGGTTCTGTAGGAATAAGAAGTGTACTCATTGGTTCTCTGATGGAGTAGCTGATGCTTGGAACAGACTACCAAATTACATTAAAGCAAGTACTAGTTTAGATATTTTTAACAGCCTGGACACTTATTATGGGAATAAGTGTGTTAGCATATTGGCAAGCTAGAAAGGCTTTTAATGACCATGCTGGGAACATTTGTATTATGCATCTAAAATACTTGTTGATGTCCTTCAAGAATGCAACTGCAGTCCTGACATATGGGTTGTCCTGCCTCAGGCAGCCCTTCGGTTGGCCGGATTCCAAAGTCTGGGTCCGGCGTCGGCTGATGTCACCTCTTCCCCGACGTCAGAGCGGCTGGGGTATAAAAGCATCAGCCGACGCCATCTTCAGTGTTTCTTGCCCCAGATGCCAGGTGCCCTCCAAGGAAGGCTAAATTTAGAGAATGGATAAAAAATCCAGACATGCACAACAGTAATAAACAGATGCACCATAACAGATATCCCCAGTTAATTTAAAAAAGGGGGAGTGGACCCAAAAAAGAGAATTACAGAGGGGTAGGAGGGAGGGAAAATCTGACTGCAGTTGCATATCTATCGGACATATACATTTATGGTAGGTACAAAACTGTACTATGTCCTTCAAGAATGCAACTGCAGTCCTGACATATGGGTTGAATACCATAGCCAAGCTGGGGGTGGTAGGATCTAAGATGAGGATGGTGTAGCTAAAATGCCCTGCAGGACTGCAGAAGCAAAGCCTGCTCGGGATCTGGAATATAAAGGTAGGTTGTAATGTTTGGAAAATGTATGCACGGAGCTCCATGTAGCAGCTTCTAGAATGTCCTTTGTAGCCACCCCTCTTAGGCTGTGGAGGTGGCTGTAGCTCTGGTGGAGTGTGGCCTGATATTGGCTTGCACACCTTTTCCATGGAAAGAGTAGCAGAATCTGATGCAGTCTCCAATCCATTTTGAAATTGTTTGGAAATTGCCTTTCCTTGTACTCCAGCAGCGTAAGCTACAAATAGTTGGTCAGACTTTCTGTTGGCCTTTGTTCTGTCCAAGTAGTAGCGCAATTGTCTGATGTCCAAAGTGTGCAGAAGCTTTTCTCCTTTATTTTGAGGATTGGGAAAGAAAGTAGGCAGGTGAATTGCTTGATTTGGAGAAACCCTGGATATCACTTTTGGCATGAATGAAGGACTGGTTCTTAAAGAAACTCTGTCCTGATGGAAAATGAGAAATGGAGTTACTGCCATGAGGGCCTGTATCTCAGAGACTCTTCTTGCTGAAGTAATTGCCAACAGGAAAACTGTTTTCCAGGAGAGAAATTGCAATTCTGAAGATGCTGCTGGCTCAAAAGGAGGAAGAGTTATTTTTTCCAAGACTAAGTTGAGGTCCCATGCAGGCACTGGTGGTTTTCTTGGAGGTTTGATATTCTTTATCCCTCTTAGAAACTGTCTTAGCAAAGGATGTGAAAACACAGGTGGATCACAGTTGTATTTTGCTGAAGCATGTATTTTTATGGAAGAATATGAAAGGCCATTGTGAAGCATTTCTGCCAAGTTTTCTAGTATCTGTGGGATGCTGATTACTGATGCATCCTGACCCTTGTTGGCATTCCAGATGTTGAATCTCTTCCATTTGGCTGAATAAGCTTTTCTGGTGGAAGGCCTGCATGCTTCCAGTAAGATCTCTAACTTTTTTGGAGAGAGATATGGGGAGAAGTCATGGAACCCTCCAAGCTGTCAGTTGCAATGATTGCAGGTTGGGATGAACAGTCCTGTAATTTTGCTGAGTTATAAGCAGAGGCCGTTGAGGCAGTGGCCACGGCTTGGTGCGAGTTATGCTCCTTGGTAATGGATACCAGTGCTGTCTTGGCCAGTCTGGAGCTATCAAAATGCCTTTCGGTTCTGCTTTGATCTTCAGTAACACCTTGGTCATTGATGGTAGAGGTGGGAATGCATAGATTGTTAGAGAATTCCAGCTGAAGGAGAGAGCATCCATTCTCCAGGCTTGAGGATGGTGTGTCCTTGAGCAGAACTTTTTCAGATTATGATTGAGGTGTGAGGCAAAGAGATCTGTGTCCGGCCTTCCCCATGCATGAGTTATTTGTGAAAAAATGTCTGGATGCAACATCCATTCGTGCGGGTCCATAATGTTTCTGCTTAGACTGTCTGCCAGAACATTGTCCTTGCCTGGAACAAACTGGGATTGCAACTGCATGTTCAGTTTCAGGGACTTTTCCCAAAGAGTCATTGTTAGTCTGCAGAGGGGGTAAGAATGGGTGCCTCTCTGTTTATGTACCACATAACAGTGGTGTTGTCTGTCATTATTAGCAGATGACCTTGCTGAAGAAATTTTTTGAAGGCCTCGATTGCATGAATCACTGCCAACATCTCTTTTTGATGTGCAGATGCAATTCCCGAGGTGCCCATTGCCCTTGAATGCATCTGCCCTCCATGTGCGCCCCCATCCATGATCTGAGGTGTCTGTTGTAATGGTTTGGCTTGCTTGAGGTTTGTTGAAAGACATGCCTTTGTTTAGCTGGCTTGCTTGTGCCCACCACAAGAATTCCTTTTGACATGGAATGAGTGGAATAATTGCTTCCAAGTTGTGGCTGTGTTGAGGCCATAAACTTTTTAGGTACCATTGTAGTTTTCTCATGTGTAGTCTTGCCAGTGGAATCAGAAGAATGCAAGATGCCATGAAACTCAGGGCCTGTAAGATTTTCCTTGCAGTCGTCTGGGTTTGCTTTGCTAGGCTTTTGAAGTAATTTGGTAATTGTTCTTGTTTTTCTTCTGTGAGGAAAGCCATCTGTGAGTTTGTCCAGTTTGGCTCCTAGAAAAATTATTTGTTGGGATGGCAGTAGTCTTGATTTTTGAATGTTGACTGTGTATCCCAAAGCCTGTAGTAAGTGAATGACATAGTCCAAGTTTCTTTTCAAGGCTTGCTTGCTGTCTGCTTGTACAAGGCACTCGTCCAGGTAAGGGTATATTTGTATCCCCTGAAGTCTGCAATGCGTAATTACTGATGCCAGGCATTTCGTGAATACTCTGAGCGCATTAGATAAGCCAAAAGGCAATGCTGAGAATTGATAATGCTCTGACCCTGCAAGAAATCTGAGGTATCTTCTGCAGCTGTCTGATTGGGACATGCAAGTATGCCTCCTTGAGGTCCAGAGTAACCAGCCAAGACCCCTTGCCCAGCATGGGAAGGAGTTGCTGGAGCGTCAACATTTTGAATTTTGGTACAATGAGAAGTGTTTAGAGTGGACAAGTCCAGTATAGGTCTCCATTGGTTTTCTTTTCTTGGAACAAGGAACAGTCTTGAGTAAAATCCCTGGCCTTGTTCCTGGGGAGGTACCTTTTCTATTGCTTTGATTTTTATCAGCTTTGAAACTTGTACTAATGCCTCTGCCCTTTGATTTTGTGGCAGGTTGGGCATGCCTTGTCTTGTTGGTTAAGTATGAAAGTGGAACCTGTAGCCTTGGTCTATTATGTCCAGAATCCATTTGTCCTTTGTTAAAATGTGCCAATTTTTTGAAAATAAGGATAATTTTCCGCCTAAAGGTGCTTCTCTTTGAGCCTTGGTCGGCGGTGTGAAAGTCAAGTCATTGTGATTGTCCCTGTGGAGCAGTAGAAGTCCCTGTGCCACCTCTCTTAGTCTGTTGCCATTGGCGTCCCCTGTAGGAGCCCCTGTATTGCCCTCTACCACGCCTGTTTTTTCCCCTTTGGAACTTGTCAGTGTCTGGAAAGGACCAATTCTTCGAAGGCCAATTCCTGCTGAACCTTGGTGGCTGAACCTGGAGGAAATCTTTGACTGTTTGTACTGATTTAGCCTTTTCCTCAATTGATTTCAACACACCCTGTGCATTAGCACCAAATAGCTTGTGTTTTTCCAGAGGTGCATCTAGAAGCTTTACTTTAACATGATCTGGCAATGTCTGTTCTTTCAACCAAGCATGTCTACGTTCATAGGTTCATACTAGGCTATCTGCCAGAGGGCATTTACAAGCCTAGCCCATCGTTTTGTGGCTTACGCCACCCCTTTAGTATGGGGAACTATACCCATTATTTTGCTGTGCCTCTGTCGAGCAGTGACACTGAGGTAATCCCTGGGGTATATCTGCGATCTCCCATCCATTGGTCAAGATTTCTCTTGAACAAGGCCAGCGAGGTGCTCTGCCTCACATATACCGGGATTTTGTTCCACAGCATAGGGAGTCTTTGGGTGATGAATCTATCCCTCCAGCATGTCCTATTAATAGCCGTGTCTAGGTTTGAGTCTCCCACCCTTGTGGCTCTGATGGATCTAGATTTTGAGGTGAAGCATATTCATCAAATCTGGGTTTGACATGGCCTTGTATGTTAGGCAAAGGTCACCTCTGAGCAAGCGGTAAGCGACTGAATAGAGCTGGAGTTCATCGGGCAGCATAGGACAGATTTTTGAGACCCTTTATCCTTTTGGTGAGGAACTTTTGTGGCGCCTCCAGCTGCTGCAAGTGTCGGGTCAGATACATTCCGAATGGGGCATTGTACATCATTGGTCTGATGAGTGAGTAAAGGGAGACTATGACCTCCCTTGATCTAGATGAGAATCCCTTCATGATAAGGTGGGCAATGTAGAAGGTCTTCCTAACTACTTTAGCTACATGGGTGTCGAATAACAGACAACTATCAACCTGGGTCCCCAGGTCCCTGATAACTTCTGTGCTCAGTGGATTGCTACCTATTTGGTAGCTAGGGGTAACCTTGTTTTTCCCAAAGGGTATGACTATGCATTTTTTGGCATTTAACTTTAGGCCATGGCTCTGGCACCAGTTAACCGTTTCTGTGAGACCCTTCTGAAGGATATGTCAGATGTGTTTTCTACTATGGCGCCCAGTTTGCAGTCATCTGCAAACTGTCAGCCATAACCCTCCTGTGTTTGCTTGTACTTCGGAAAAGTAGATGCCAAACAAGAGTGGGCCCAGGACTAAGCCCTGTGGGACACCACTTGTGACAGGCTTTGAGTCTGACATGGCGCCAGCAACTCTGACCCTGTGGGTTCTTTCACTCAGCCAGTTTGCAACCCATCTTGTGATGTATGGGTTAACATTTAAGCTGATGAGTTTTTCAGTGATACCAGAGTGGGGTATTGTATCGAAGGCCTTTGCCAGATCGAGGTAGGCTGTATGGACTTCCTTTCCCTCATCAATGGCTTTGGTGACTGTTTCGAAAAAGTCAACCAAGTTTAAAAGGCATGATCTGCCTTTGACAAAGCCAAACTGGGTTGGATCCAAAGTCTGCAAATTCCCTATGTCTTTATTTATGAGGTCCATTATGATCCTCTCCATGGCTTTGCAGATAAGGCTTGTCAAGCTAATGGGCCGGTAATTTCCAGGGTCGGTGGAGGCACCGCCTTTGAAGTGGGACCACAGTTGCAGTGCGCCACTCCCTGGGTACGTATCCAGAGGTAAGACTTTGATTAAACAGCTGTCCTAGCTGTGGGTTTAATTCCTCCATTGAGTTCGTGGAGCACACAGCCAGGGACACAATCAGGTCCCATGGATGCTGTGTTTTTTGCTTTGGAGAGAGCAGTTCTCACTTGGGCGTTGGAGATGTTTGGGGGGCTGCAATCGTTTGGTATAGATATCTCTCCTTTTGGGGGGGAGAAGTTTGCACTGAACCTGTCGGCCAGTATGTTGGCAATGTCTGTAGGATCAGTAATCTTCACATCATTTTGAACTAGTTATCTGGGAGTTTCCTCCCAGGTTTCTAACATAGCTAAAGAAGGCCTTATGATTGTCTTGAGTCTTTAGCTATTTTTCTCTCAAAATTTGCTTTGGATGATTTTATGAGAGCTCTTAGTTTTTTACTTATAGTGATCAAGGGTGTCTTACCTTTTAAGGATTTTGCTCTATCTTGTAGTAGCTTCCTCCTTTTGTTGTAGAGTTTGTTTATGGCTGGGGTCCACCAGACTGGACACTTGCCTTTGGTACAAAGAATCTTTGTTTTGCTTGGGATTGCCTTATCCATGCAGTCCTGCAGGTGCTGGTAGGCATTTGTAAGTGGTTCAGCAGCTTGAGTACTGTTTTCCGCCGGCTCGGGGGCCTTAAAGGAGACCACACTAGTCTTTAGAAGTGTGAAGTCGGCTTTCGAGAAGTTCTTTACTGTGGTCTTTTTTATTTCAGGTGGGGGTGGGATGAGGACCTCCAGCGAGATTAGTTTGTGATCTGATCTCACCAGTGAGGGGTGTACTTCCGGTGTTGAACATTGTGCTCCCATGTTCGTGATGATGAGATCACGTATGTTATCTTCTCTTGTGGGGATGGTGACTAGTTGTTCCATGGCATTTGAGTTTATGAATTCCAGGAACTTTTGGGCTAGGGTGTTTGGGCTTGAGTAGTGTTCCCAGTCTATATTAGGGTAATTGAAGTCACCTAGTATGATGGTGTTTGGTGATGCATTTATCCCCTCTAGTGTTTTCAGGAAGGCCATGTGAGGTTCCTGAGTTTGTGAGGGTGGCCTGTAACATGCTACAATTTGCAGAGCAGTCTTGCCTATGGTTAATTGCACCTGGATGGTCTCCGATGCATCGTGCATTGCCACCAGTCTTGAGGTGTGGGTGTCCTTGATGAATATGGATACCCCCCTCCTTTCTTGGTATTGTCCGGATTTTGGGGCCGGAATGCATGATATGAGGTAAAACCTGATAGTGCTGGGGTGCTCTCAGGAGCCTTGAACCAGTTTTCTGTCACAGCACAGACATCGATGTTCTCCATACTGAGAAGGGCCTAGAGTGCGTGAATTTTGAGATTTAGACTTCTGGCATTGAGCAGCATTACCCTTAGTTTTTTTCCTTTTTTGTGTTCTAGGGTGGTAGGTTTAGAATTTGAGCCTTGCCTAAAAAAGGCACTATGGCGGTGGCAAGAGCCTTTGCCAATATCCGGAATCCCAGGGGTGACAGGTGCAAGCCGTCCCTTGCGAAGCAGCGTGGCTTGTCCAGCATGTCATCCCAGGCAGACAGACACTGGATCCCCTTTGAATGACACCAGTGTTTAAGCCAATTGTTAAAGCTGATAATCTTATCTCTGTATTGTGGCATCATTCTTGGTGAAGGTAGGATACTGCTCAAGGTCAGGGTCATACCTGCCTGGGCTACATAATCAGAGAGCTCCTCAATGTCTCTTTTCATGTAATCCAAGGAGGTACGTCTCAGGTCGTTTACACCAGCGTGGACAATGACTGAGTCGTATTTGTACCTGCTGTTGAGAGACCTGAGTGCTTGTGTTATGTGGCGGATTCTAGCACCCGACAGGCAGCTTACTGTGACCTTCTCCTTACTCAGTCTGGTGAGCGGGACGTCAGTGTGTCTGACTATGGAGTCACCAATGACTAGTGTGTCTGGCATTCTGTTTGGCCTTAAGGGCTGTTGCTCTTTGACACTCTGACTGTGAGGTCTATGTGTTGCAGGTGTTGTGTTCTGAGGTGGTGGTTGTTTGGGTGTCTGCTTTGGTGGCCTCTGCTGTTTTGGTAGATTTTTGATCAGAGCCTCTGAGTATGTCTTTGTGTGTTTGTGTATGATTTGAGGTTGTGATGGTACTATGTGAGACTGGGTCTATAGTGTGTGTGGTAACCTTCTCCTCCTGACTGGTCTTGCCAGTCCTATGTTGAGAGAGCTCAGCCTCCAGTTTGGCCGTATAGTTGCATCTCTCGCATGTATTTGTGTTTTGTGGGAGGAGGTGAGGGTTGTCTGTGTACATGAGGCAATTGTAACATTGCCTCAATATTCCCAGGTTCACCAGCTGAGTGACGGCCCCTGTCATAGCTGCCCTACATGAAGCTTCCAATGCATCATAACCACACTGAAGAAAATGATTGCTAACCTGCTGAGTATTATGAACCAAATCCTGCAAGGCCTTTCTATCTAAAGGCTCAGGAGAGGCTAACTTTCTGCAAATCATCCAAGAAATCCTGATACTGAAACCTATGAAAAAGACAGTTAAGTGCCCTCATGGCAAGGGTGGTTGAGGTATAAACTTTTTTTACCCCACCTCTCCAGGGACCTAGATTCCCTGTCTGCGGGCAAAGGATTTTTGGCCGTGGAAGTGGCCACTCCTTTCCTTTGGGCCCCTGAGAAATAGTTTCTAGATAAACAGAGTGGGCCTTAAAGAGATGTTTGAGTTTCAGGAATCCTGTAATATCTGTCTGGCTTGACAGGAGCAGGAGGGAGAGAATCAGAAGTACTGGAGTCTGAGTACACGTCATTCAGTACATCTAACACTGGGGGTATAGCTAAAGGCCTGTGCTGGGGTAACTTGAGGAAAGTCCAAAGCTTTTTCCTGGAGTCGGAGAAATCCTGGCCCTGCCACTGAAAATGCTCTCTCATGGAGTGGAGAATTTCCCCGAAAGAAATATCCTCAGGAGGAGAGGCAGAGGGAATGGATTCATCGGCATCAGAATCCTCGTAGGCCGGGAAGGATTCTTCCTGGGAGTCTGAATGGCCTGACTCACCAGAGGCTTCATCTGAGGAAAGGATATCTGCCTGCTCAACCCTAGGCCTTTTGTCTGAAGGTGGCTGAGAACCTCTGTCTGGATGAGCCTGAGAGCCCCTGATTAAAGAAATTAGATCTGCAGCTAAAGTCATGATCTGTTTATCAGAAGTGGGACCCTGTGAAAGATTTAGGAGGGTGAGACTTAGCCTGGCTGGCAGCCTTAGCACGTGTGTAGGCCTTGATGGACATGGACACAGGAGGCCTTGCTGCCCCACGTGCTGGCGTAACTTTGTCCACCGGTATGGGGTCAAGCAAATCTTGGGCTTCTGTTTCAGAAGGAAAATCAACAACCGACACCGGGGTAGCCTCCAGGACCGAAGTGTGCGGTAAAGCGGTGTAGTCGGCCTGGAGTGGTTGAATTACCGCCTCTGAAGAGACCGATGCACTCGAGGTAGGCTTTAGCGTGGTGTCGGCGGAAGTCGCAGACCGTGAATGTCGGTCCCGGTCCTTCTGTTTTTCGGAAATATGTGCTGTCTGTAGTTCCGACGGCATGATATAGGAGTAATTTTCCCCAAAAATGTCTTCAGCAAATTCTGCCCGGCGCCTTAGTGTGCACTAATTGAAGCAAGCACAGGCTGAGACATCATGGTCTGGGCTGAGGCAGGGAAGGCAGTAAGAATGGAAGTCCTTATGAGGTATTTGTTTACCACAAGACAAGCAATTATTAACTTTTGTAGTTTTATCTGACATCGGCTGAGGCAAGAAAAGGTTCCCCAATGGGGTACTTGGCTTTTTGATCACTTCGGTATCTGAAAATACAGGAGTTGGCCGACCGGCACTTGTGAACTGCTTCTGCTTTGGGCACCGCGCGGCAAGAAAGACTGAAGAAGATGGTGTCTGCTGATGCTTTTATACCCCAGCTGCTCTGCCATCGGGGAAGAGGCGACATCAGCCGACGCCGGGCCCAGACTTTGGAATCCGGCCGACCGAAGGGTTGCCTGAGGCAGGGAAACCCATATGTCAGGACTGCAGTTGCATATCTATCGGACATCTACATTTATGGTAGGTACAAAACTGTACTTTCTCCTATCCCCAATTTTCATAAAAGCTACCCATCTAAAACGCAATTTATTAGGAAGCACTCTGCTCCCCCATCCAGACCAAGGAAAGCTGCCAGGAAGCAATCCACTCCTACCAGACCTGCACAAACACCTACACTGAAGCATCTGTTTTGACAGGGTAGGTAGCTTTGACTAACTGCCATTCCTGAAGCCCTCTCTCCGTCCCACTATCAGTAAGGCTCTCACTGACGTCCGGTGTGGAGATGCATCACTACAGACAAGGGGTTTTACCTGTAATACAAAACTGATGCTTTGACATGGATCACTCCTGCAGCTGGCAGAGGTATTCCACAGCCCCTCAGTGACTACCTGTCCTTACAGTTGTGGACAATCTCACGGGCCAAGGCACCATCCAGCCTGTTCCACAAATGGGAAAAGGGTTCTATTCCAGGCTCTTTCTAGTCCCAAGAAAAGGTGGCTGGAGACCAGTCCTGGACCTGTCCCACCTAAATCTGTTCCTGCAAGTGGCCCACCTTTCAAACTCTCTTCCCATTAATCTTGCCTCGGGGTTCATGGCCACCTTGGCCGTGAAGGATATCTACTTTCACATACTCAAAAGGCCCAATTTCAGAAGATGCCTACATTTCTCTGTGGCCTCTTCTCACAATTCTCAGCCTTGCCCTTTGGTCTTTCTACAGCACAAAGGCTCTTAAAGTGCCTGGCACCAGTGATAGCCTTCTGTAGGACTTCAGGATCCAGATTTCCCTTGCCTGGATAGGTTCATACTAGGCTATCTGCCCTAGGGCATTTACAAGCCTAGCCAGAGTGCATTTGGCTTTTGCCACCCATTTTAAATTAATTTTGCTATGCCCTTTTTCGAGGTTAGTATACTATGCCTCTGTCCAACAGTGACACAGAAGTGATACCCGGTGTAAACCTACGATCTCCCATCCACTCAAGATTCCTCTTGAAGTGGGTCCGTGAGGGACTCTGCCTAACCTGGACTGGGATTTTATTTCCGAGTGAAGGGAGCCTCTGGGTTATGAATCTGTCCCTCCAGCATGTCCTATTTATTTCAGCGCTGAGGTTAAAGTCTCGAGCGCGTAGCTCTATGGGATTTGGATTTTCTGAGGTGCAGCATGTCCATTAATTCTGGGTTGGACATGGTTTTATAGGCACAGATTGCCTCTGAGCAGGCGGTATGCCACTAAGTAGAGCTAGAGCTTTAACCAGGCAGTATATGGCATCTGTTTGAGCCCTTTGATCCTGCTCATCCAGGTGAATTGATAAGAATTCCTTTACCTCCACTTGCAGAAAACCCTCTTATTCCTGTAGGCACTGGGTGTCCAGATAAATTATCCCAAGTCCAACCTGACCCCCCACCCAGGACCTAGTTATTTTAGGGTTCAGGATTCAGACAGAACATAAAGGCCTTCTTGCCACCTCAAAAGGTGGAAAGCTTAACATAGCACCTGCTCTTGGTACTTCAGACCAGAGAAATGACTGCCAAGGCAGCACCTCAGGCTCTTGGGCCACATGACTTCTACTATTCCAATGTTAGCATTTGGCAAGGCTCCACATGAGGAAGCTTCAATGGTACCGAATACCAGTTTGAACTCTGCACGGTCATCCTCTGGAGTACAAAATCCCCCTATTACCCTGCTTCAAAGATTCGGTGGCTGATTTTAGGTCGACCATAACCCAGGCCTACCTAGTCAACCCCCCATCAATGCAGGAAATGTACACAGATGCCGCAGACCAGGGGTGGGGAGCAACTTTGGGCCCCCTAGAAATCCAGTGTGCTTTGTTATACTCCAACAAACAAGAACACGCAAGTGTAAAAGAGGAGAGCAGTTCTGTTGGCCTTGGCTTTTCAGCCCAAACTGATACAGGGCCCTCTAAAACTATTCAGATAATACTACAGTCCTGTGGTATGTCAAACGGGGGGGGGGGGGGGGGGCAAAAATCTTACTTGCTATGCAGACTAGCTCAGGCAGTTTACTTTCAAAACAGAACTCAGGCAGACACCTTTAAGCAGGTCCATGTCACGGTCCCACAAATGGATGTTGCACTGGGATGTTCCTGGATCTAGTCCACAAATGGGGTACACTTTAGATAGATTTGACTCCCCCTGTAGACAGACTACTTCCTCTTGCACCATGCTGCCCAACCCTCTGGTGAGAGCAAAGGATCCTTTCAAATTTTAGGAAGGTGAAGCCTCTCCATGCATTCCCTTTCTCTTATTCAGAAAGCCCTACTGAAGATTCAGCAGGACAGACTGAAAATCTTGCTGGTGGCCCCCTTTTGGAAAAGACTGCACTGGGTACCCCCTCCTTCAGCATTTAGCCAAGGACACTTGCCACAAGTTACCCCATTCCATTAGGATGAAAGGTTGAAGCACTAAACTAGGACTATAGCTTTTCAGGAGCCATTTTCAAAGGTCAGAACACCTCTACTATTCTAGAGGCAGCCACTTGGACCTCTGTCAACACATTCGTCAAACATTACACGCTAGACCAACTCTCTAGGTCCAGGGCTAGATTCACCAGGGCTAGCCTCCATGGATTCAGGCAACTCCTCTAGGCCACCACCCTTTACTCGGTGAGCTTTGGCACTAGAGTACAGAATACTGCGACATGTGAATAGTACATATAATAGTTGTGTAAAATCTTAGCTTAACCATAGATGTCCTTGTTGAAGTATTCCTTCACTCCTTGCTGTTAAGTTTCCATTCGATGACACAGGACTTGGACAGCTTGCCCTGGGAATGGGGTCTGACTGTGGTGCTCACTTCTGATGTCTGGTGTGTGCAGACATTAATGGCCCATGCTAATCTAGCCACATCAGACATCCCATGCACCTTGCAGTGACTACAAACTTTAGAAGACTGGCCAAACTTGAGGTAGCAAGAGGAGACGCAAGAGTACAGAATACTGCAACATGGAAGACTACATGTACGACTGTGGTAAGATGTTTGGAAGCAATAGAATGGGTTAACCTTTTTTTACTTAAAGGAGCCCCAGCTAATGAAATCTTTGCAGTTACCACCTTACTTGACATAATCTTGACAAATAATTTTTTCATATTCAATGACAAACTGTATTTGCAAAAACGAGGCGTTGCAATGGGTTCACCTTGCGGGGCCAGTTTAGCAAATACAGTTATGGCTTATTGGGAAGACCAATACTTATTTAAAAATGCTGAATGGGCTCCCTACATTAAGTACTACACTAGTTTCCTCGACGATATCTTCATCTTATTTGAAGGAGACAAAAGTATAGGGGTTAAATTCCTATATTATCTTAACAACACTACGGAATTTTTTAGATTCACATCCAACTTTCAGAACGACTCTATTGATTATTTGGATGTGAATTTATCAAAAGACTACGTTAATAAACAATATTTTTCTAAGATACATAGGAAAACAACTTTCTGTAACTCGTACCTCCATTACACTAGCCTTCATCCAACTAGTCAAAAGAAAGGTATTGTGAAAGGTCAGCTAATTCGAGCAGCTCGAATGACTACATACCTTAGTGATTTCGAGCTTGAATGCAACCTCCTTACAGACTTTTGTGAAAGAGGCTATCCTTGTGATTTTGTTGATGAGATAGTCCAGGAAGTGAGGTATAAAAGAATTAACGGTACCATATTACCCATTCTTAACCAGACCAGTGATAGACGAGCTGAAGTAACCTTTAAAGCAAATCAGGACACCTTATTAGAAGAAGTAGACATGGAGGTAAAAACAACGGAACCTAATAAAGCTTTTAAACTTAGTTTTATAACTACATATAGTTTAGAAAGTGATATTATTAAAAAATTATTATTTAAAAATTGGAACTTGATTCAGCAAGACAGGAGTATTTCTTGCAAATTAAGTGAACTTCCTATAACAGTATACAGGAGAGGGAACAACTTGAAAAGTATTTTAGAAGGTAATCATACAAAAAACTTTAGTAGGAAGAAAGGTATGACTATATGTGAAAGTTGTAATATGTGTAAACATATGACCAGTGGAGAACAGATAAATATTAACAATGTTAAACATCAAGTGAAATATAGAATGAATTGTCACTCTAAACTTATAGTGTATGTGGCTTCCTGTACAATATGTACAGCCTTCTATATTGGAAAAACTGAGAGGCACTTTAAGGAAAGAGTATACGAACACACATACGCTATACAAAATGGAAAAACAGACAATGCATTGGCCAAGCATACTCTGGCAAACCCAGGCCACAATTTTAAATTTATGGCAATAGACCAGATACAGACTAGTATTAGAGGTGGCCCTTACAACTTGTTACTAGAGGAAAGAACTCTTTTGGCAATGGCGTACAAATGCATTTGTCTACCCAGGCTTAAACGACCACTGTAATATTAGTTGTTTACTTAAACTAAGGAGTTTGAACAGGAAATAACAACTTAATACCTTTACTTCAACTTTAGCATGGTCATACTCCCCTACTTAATAGGTTCCTTTAAACTACTATAATAACTAAGTATTAGGTCTGTCACTATTTCATAACGATGACATACCTCAAAACACTAGACCGTGTTGAGTAGTTATTAATATAATACATTATGAAAGTTTTTGCTTGTAAGATATGCGTACATGTATTTCTTGTTGACTTTGTTTAAAGTCAGTTGACAATTTAAGATGATTAGATACTACACTGAAAATTCATACTTGCATATAGCAAAATAAGTGGAACTAATGTAGAACAACACTTTTTTTATACACACTCCTGTGTTTTGTGTAGTGACCTCGTATAATACTCTCTTGGATATTTTTGAGGCTAATTTGAACAAGGATTATATTTTCATATTTTAATTAACACTTAATACATATATATTTACAAACATATTTACATACTTAGTTATAAGTTAATAATGTAGGGTATAGTAGTTAATAATAGTAGTTAACAATATTAGTGTTTATTAGAACTGAAACTTTGTGTGGCTATTACACTATTTGAACAGAATTACAGTTACTAACATTGCACTTTGACTTTTAGAACTGTCAATGTAGGAGCGGAACCCTTTGTTTCGAGAGATAAATATCTTTGAATATTATTGTAGGAGCGGACCTGTTTTGTCGATAAATGTTTTGGCTCTAGCTGTGTATATATTTATATATATATATATATATATATACACAATTATATATGTAGCTAGTAGGTTTTTGCGAGTTGGTGCAGTTTTTAATAGTTTTTTAATAGTTTTTAACAGTCTTTTCTACACATATATTTTTTACAGTTTTTCTTTCTTATGTAGAAAAATATACACTTTGAAGATGTTTTCTCTGAAAGTATATTTTTAAAGTAGATATTTTAAAAAAACAGCTTCAATAGAGATGTTGAATTGTTTCATTTATTTACTATTGATGTAACTCCATCACTTTAACCCACAATTGATGTATTAAACACGTGGGTTTTTGGTGAAGGGAGTATAAATTGTTAATTAGGTGGGTGTGTAACTGTCTGAAGAAGCTGCTCACATTGCGAGCAACGAAAAGCGCTTTACATCTATTCGAAATAAATCCTTTTGCCTGCAGTCTGTGTTTCGTTGGACAATCTTTTTGTTCGTGGTTTGTCTTTAATTTGGTTTGCTACAGTAAGATGTTAAACTACTACTATTTCTACAAGGTCCCTGAAGGGGTGAAATTTTTAAATGCCCTGTAGCTGATCCTGCCCATTTCTGCAGACGAGACATCCAAACTACCCTCTACTGCAGTCCTTCAAACTGACTAGGACAGTAAGGCCATGCAGCACCTTGGTAAGAATGCATACACCTATGCTACTCTGGCCTTTAAGTCCAAAATATGCTTGGACTCTGACAGCAGTTTCCCAAGCTTTTAGCTGACCTTCCAGACTCTCCTTCCAAGGCTCAAATTTCCAGTCTCATTTTCTTGTCTTCCCAAGTTGTTAGATGTTTAAGTTTAGATGTAGCTGTGATGCTGCAGAAGCCTCCGCTTCAGTCCTTTGAAGATGCTCGTGGCTAAAGCTACAAACCTTATCTGATATAGCCAAATTACTGGATGCAACCTTGGATAACTCTGCCCCTTTTTGCATCTAAAGTGGCTGAGCTATTTAAGGCCCATCAAAGAGGGAAGGAACTGCAAGATGTTCTACTCATGTTGCAGTATTCTAACATAGGATCCTTTACCCCAAGGCAACACAAATGTCTGGCTTGTCTATAAAAGCTGATGCATTGGATGAACCCCTATTACTATGTTGCAGTATTCTAGGTGTGGGATTTCCTGCTCTCTGGTGATTCAAAGCTTCAGCTTGGCTGTTGTAGTGTGCATGGGAAATCGCACGTAGGGCCATAGACCAGGGTCCTTAAAGGACAACCGCACCCTCAGACTCAAACGTATTAATTTCATCATGGTTTGAAGTTTCCTACATTTTAATAACACTCAGACTATTTTGAGCTTTTTAGATATTTTTAGATGCAATTTCTGACTGACCACATGGGGTCTGGCATATTGAAAAAATTCAGACTGTTTACTCTGCCTCAAATAATGCATTCTGGGATACTTAGTCTCCAAAAAATTGCATCAGATCTGCCACGTTTTGCCTTAAGCTGCTGTCACTTCATTGACTTAACAGGCATTCACTGCAGTCTTAAAATCCCCTACTTTTGGTTAAAATGTTATCCTTTTTCAATGACCACTTAAAACACAAGCAGTGCAAATGCTACAGAACAGAACTGAAAGGTGCATTTTCTAGCCCTTTCATCTTAGAAATGCTAAATTGCTTTCTTTTGTGAAGGTTGAAATCTAGCTCTTCAAGGAATCTCCCCTCCCACTTCACACCTACCTTCCCTAGCTGTCAGAGCCAAGGGTAATTTGACCCATTATCTGCATGTGATTGACAGCTCGTCACAGCAGGTGACCAGAGTAATGTACTGTTTGCTTGTCCACACTTTTCCTCCTTAGTGGGAGACTTTTTTTGTTGCACTACTCCTGTCAAATTTAAAACCAAGCTACATAGCACTGGCAATAATCCCTGCTTTGCAAAGCAGTCTGCCACTTTCCCTTCCTGTTTAAATAGCTAACAAATGATGCACTTTAAACTTGAAATATTTTAGACTTGCATGACAGCACCCACATGCTTTTTTGAGTCAATATTTAAAAAAAATTATGGTAGTGCATACATACACGCAGACACACGCACTGCTTTACTTCTACAATGATTTAGATTTTATAGCAGTGTACTAACCAAGCAGAGAAATCTGGTTCAAAAGCAAGGATAAATTGATCCTGAAATACCTATGAACCTCAGCGCAAGAAATTAGGACAAAGCCATACATAGAAGTGGGACAAAGGCACAGATGGAAAAGCGCAGTCTGGGTCTGAACTGTCTGCAAACAGCTACAGTTAACTTTGAGTATGTGTCTACCTGTTTGAGCCAATATTCATTTTCCCCTGGAGAGCACTCTGCTTTGGCTTGTAAGCAGCTCCCCCCCCACCGCACACGCACACACACATTCCACTTTCTCTTATTCCCTTCTGTTAGCAAATAGTATCCGCCATAACTCATCAAGCATTAAACATAACTGGGGAAATATAAACCCTGGATCAAAATGAAAATAAGTAGGCTAAGCTAAAAATGCAGCTGCGAAAGGGAATCACGTGGCACCCTTACAAACAGAAAAAGATTAACTCCACTAATGTGCAATTAAAAACTTGGGAGGACACAATATCCTGGGCTAGGGAGGCATAGAAACAGGGACAAATTACATTTAGGATACACTATTAGTAAGTAATAAGACTTACCTTACTTATGAAGTAGCAAAACGCTGGTGAAGAAGTGCTTCACATGAATAGAGTCTACCAGATTTGCTAACACAGAAAAGGAGTTCCACACAGCACCTAGTCCATTTATTAGGTTAACAGTGGGCTGGGAAAGGCAGTGTTGACATCACAATGTGGGAGGATCACAGGGATTCTGTACAGCATGCAAATAAGGCAGTGTTTACATCACTTTGGGGGAGGAAACCTCCCAGGATCTTCAGCAAGAGCTATGGCAGATGTGACATCATTATTTAAGAGACGACTAGACAGTTTTCATCTTGGTTTTAAAACTGAAAGTCAAACAGTATGAAGCCTAAGCAGTAAGAGAGAATAGTGCATTTTTTTTTAAAGCTGCGGTTATGTTTTTTTGAGGCTGTATCACATAACAGGATTTTAGGGAGACATCAGGTAGAGATATTTGACTTGATATCCCGTTTTCCTTTAAATGTGATGTCCGCACTAACAATCCTCAGAACTTTCCAGCCTCAGACTACGTTTGCATTGTATAATCACTTCAGACATCCTGTCTTAAAGATAAGTAATCCATTGGGTTTCTAATTTTCTTATTTTTTGATTGTTCTAGCTAATGCTTGGTTGTTGTAGCCTTTAGCTGATGTCAGGAAAGAAGGTCAAGTGCCAATGTGGGTGCCAGATACCCCATAAAGATGCATATAATGTGTGTTTTTGCCTAGGCTGGGAACACTATCACTGCTACGCTATTCGTTTTTCGTTTGTGCCCAAGACTTTGCACAGTCATCTAGCCACATTAAATCTCTACCTGGAGAACCAATGCCTTAAACAGTTCATCCTTATGATGGATTCTGCTTCGGAGGCTGCACTCGAGCCTTTGTGCTAGAAGACCAAGGTTCCTAGGCCTTCTGCCACACTGCTTCCTGACGCACTGCCGATCTAGGGGTTGAGGTGCGCTCAGCAGATCTTGTCTACTGCAGTGACTTCCCTCGAAGTAGTTTCACAGCAGACAACTGGCACGTCCTTGGAGCTTCTTCAGACTGCTTGTTGATGTAGGGGGGGGAACCAGTCTCTGGTACTTCTGGTAGGGATCTTGACTTAAGACACTCCAGTTTCAAAACCTGACACCAGGCCACTTTATCACAGACAAAAAATAAGCAGAAAACTAAAGTCTACCTTTTCTGAACTCCCTCCAGATTGGCAGGCCTTTACTTCCTTTCTAATGCAGGCCCTTGGGGCCTCTGCCACCTCCACCTTGCCTCTTCTGAGCCCTAGGCCTGTCCTCTTCTGTCCCATACATGACCCCTCAAGTCAGGGAAGGACATGATTCTTGTTGAGAGTCCATTTCTTATGTTTGCCAGATTGCCTCCTCCCAGAAATATTACTCTGGATGAGGAATCTGTGGAAGAATACTCTACCCCCTGGGGACATTACTTTTGGTGAGACCATCACCAAAATGGATTACTATAAATGGGATACTTCCCAAATGTCACCTACCCAAAAAGGTACTTTGAGCTGCTGCAAGTGGAATCACCCTCTCCTTCAGCGGTTCCCCCTGTCCTGACTGCTTGCTTCAATGCCTTCAGTGCTGCCTCTAAAGCCCCCGAATCCCAGCTTCTGGCCCCCACGTATCCTGACTGCTTCTCTAAAGTACTAGAGGACCACAAGATGTTCATAGTGTTTCACTGTTGCAGTCCTTACACTTGGGTTATCTTGCTGGCAGGCTACCCGCAGTCAGCCTGAATTCTAAATTCTTGGTCTGGTGTCTGTTGCTGTCGCCTCTTCCCTGATGTCAGTGCACCAGGGGTGTACAAGATGCATCAGTCTTGCTGCATGGTGCCCGAAGCAAAAGCAGTTTGCAAGTGTTTGTCAGCAGACTCCTGTGATTTTCGAAATTGAATTTCAGATCCGAAGTCTTCAATAAAGTTAAGTACCCTGTTGGTGAAACTTTCTTGCTCCAGACTGATGTCAGTAAAAGTTAACAGTTGTATTTCTTGTGGGAAGCAAATACCACAAGGATTTTCATTCTTACTGTATTCCTTGCCTAGGCCCTGACCATGATGTTGCTAGTTGTCTGTTTTGTGGTAGATTCAACCAACACACTAAGCTTCTGTTAGATTATGCTTTACATTACTTTGGCCAAAGGTTTAACTATGTAATGCCGTCGGAACAACTGATGACCAGAGTCCATAAAAAGTGCAAGGACAAAGAAAGACTGGTATCCGAGGTCCAAAACCGACGAAGCCTCTTGTAGGCCAGTCGCAGTTTCGCTGGTTTTCAGTGAGGTGCTTTCGCAGCCCCTGACACCTGCTACCTCAGAACCTCAGGCCGCTTCTGTCTCACACCTGGAGACAGCTAAGCCTCTGGAAACTCAAGGTATTGGGCCTACGGAAACCATTCTCTCAGATGGGTCTGGAGCTGCTGAGCAGTCATTTGCTTCTGAGGGTGTTTTCAGACTTACACAGCTTACTGTTAAGACCACTTCAGCAGCCAAGGCAAAGTCTAAAACACCTTTAAAGGCAAAGAAACAAGTACAGCATTCTCCTGGACAGTCATCCATGCTAAAGAAGCAGATGCTCAAACTGGCTGAGAACCTAATTACTTTGATCAGGGGTTCCCATCCCCCTCCTGATAAAAGGCCTAGGCAAGACACTGACTATGACTTCTGACCAGGTTTCTATTTCTTCTGATTCCTCTTCAGAACAGGGATTTTCTCTTCCTCCCTATGAGGACTCTGATGCAGAAGAATCTATCCCTTCAGCCTCTCCTGAGGACTTCTCTTTTGGGGAAACCCTGCACACCATGAGGGAGCACTTCCATTGGGAGAGCCAGGATTATTCAGAATCCAAGAAAAGGCTCACTTTCTTTTACTGCCTCAGCACAGGCTTGCTATTTCCCCCTGTATTGGATACTGTTTTCTGAATCCAGTTTGACTCCTGATTCTTTACTTCCCTGTTCCAGTTAAGCCAGATAGGTACTACAGGGTTCCAGATTCTCAATTTTCTTTATAAAAACCCTGCTTTTGATACAGAAACTATTTCTCAGGATCCCAAAGGGGTCAATGCTTCCACTGCAAAAAACCCTGTTCCCTTTGATAGGGATTCTAGAGCACTGGACAGATGGGGGGGGGGAGTTTACACCTCTGCTACTTTAGCTGCAAGGGCTTTAAACTGCCAGTTTCACGTGCTTAAATATCAACAATACCGAATGTCTTTGCTAAAACAGAAAATGCTTACAGGCTCAATGTCCTGAGAAAAGGAAATGCAGGATTTATTGCATGCAGCTGAGCAAGTGGGAAAGCATACTTTGCAATGTGGTTTTGATTCATTAGAGACATCTTGCAGAGCTGCAGTTACATGATCTGTCATTCAAAAGCATGCTTGGTTAAAAACAGAGTTTACTTAATCATGTTAAAGCAAAATTATTGGATGCTCCATTACAGCATGATACTTTATTCGGTGTTAAGGCAGAAGAGGTGTTAAAGAAAATGAAGGATAAAGCAAAATCAATGCAGACAGTAAAAGATTTCTTACAGGTTCAGGCTCCTAGATTTAGCAGAAACTGGCCTTCAAAAAATTGGTCCTTTCCAGTGTATCTGCCTCTTTCTGGCCTGTCTGACAGACGCCCAAGAGGCAGATCTCAGCCCCAAGGCTTTTGCAGACCTAAACAATGGGGTACTTCAGCCCCCAAAGGCAGAGAAGACATCACAACCTTATAGGAAACTATCCCAATGACTTTCCTTTACTAATGCTAAAAACTTACCTTCTGACAGCACTCTTAGGGGGGAAAACTAGCACTTTTCACACAATTGGCATTATCATCCAGGACAAATGGGTACTGAGTATTGTTTCTCAGGGTTACAGGTTTCACTTTCACACCCTACCAAGGCCAAAAGGTATGCCAGACCAGCCACACAATCAATGGGCAGAGGCACAAAAACAAATTTCTGCTCTCATGGACATGAGGGCTATTCAAAAAGTACCACAGCAAGATCAGGGGCAAGGATTTTACTCAAGACTTCTTGGTACCCATAAAGGACAAAGCCTTGAGACCAATACTGGATCTGTCTATTCTAAATACTTTCCTGGACATTCCAAAATTCAAAATGTTGACACTGCAGCAACTTCTACCCATGCTGGGCAAGAAGGCTTGGCTAGTTAATTTGGACCTCAGAGGCATACCTGCATGTGCCAATCGGACAATCTTGCAGAAGATATCTCTGATTCATAGCTGGCCCAATACATTACCAGTTCTCTGCACTGACCTTTGGCTTATCTACTGCGCCCAGGGTCTTCACAAAATGCCTGGCACCAGTAATTGCATTTTGCAGACAAAAAGGAATTCAAATATATCCCTACATGTAGACAACTACCTTATTCAAGCAGAGACCAAAGACATTCTACTAAAGCATCTGACGTTTGTAAAAATATTACTAATTTACCTAGGGTACACAGTAAACAAAGAAATCAAAAGTAGTGCCCTCTCAAGAGATAATATTCCTGGGTGCAAGCTTAAATACAACTGCCCAGATGGCTTATCTCATGCCAGACAAGCAAAGGCAACTGACTCGTTACTTTCAAATAATGGCAACAAAGACCCAGCTACTTGCAAGAAAAATTCTGCAGGCTTTGGGCTTCATGGCATCCTGCATCTTGCTAATTCCATATGCAAGACTGCATATGAGGAAGCTACAATGGTATCTATAAAGTGTTTGGACTCTACATTGCCACAGCCTGGAAACTTACTCTTATTCCCTGCCTGCAACAGGAGTTTTGATGGTGGGCACTGGCCTGTCACCACAACAAGGGACAGCCTTTTACTTTACCCACAGCCTGGCAGAAAATGTATTCAGGGCATATGGCCCTCGGACCAAAGAGATGCTAGCTGTACAGAATGCCCTGACAGCCTTCTAAGATCTACTATATCCAGGACAACTATTGCTAAAGACTGACAATACTACAGTTTTATGTGGTACATAAACAATCAAGGGGGCACACATTCCTACTCCCTCTGCAGGCAAGCCATGACTTTGTGGAACACAGCACTGACCTACCAAGTAAATCTGCAGGCACAATTCCTGCCAGGAAAGAAAAATACTCTGGCAAACTAACTAAGCAGGAAACTCATGGACCCTCACGAGTGGAAACTAGATCCACAAGTCTTCAGCATAACAAGGAAATGGGGATGCCCAGATATGGATCTTTTCGCCTCCCCTCAACTGCCAACTATAGAAATTCTGCACAAGGACTTATCCTTCACAAGCATGGAAAGTGGATGTCATTCATTTGGAAAACCCTAACAGTTTATGCCTTTCCACCACTGCCTCTCCTCCCCAAGGTACTTCTAAAGTCAGACGAGAAGCCAAAGATTCTGATTGCCCCTGACTGGCCATGCCAGCATTGGTACCCAATTCTAAAGAGCTCGTCTCAAGGCCCAGCCTGGACTGTACCTCAAATTCTTCATCTTCTGACTCAACAAAACAATCAGATCCTGCACAGCCAACTCAGAACCTTAAATTTGGCTGCATGGCAAATATAGCCACTCGGAACACACCTCTTTCTAAAGCTGTTATGGATGTCATTTTGGAAGCCAGGAGGCCCAGCACCAGGAAATCTTATGCAGAAAAATGGAAGAGATTATGTGCTTGGAACCAGGCACAAGGACTTGAACCACTTGTTCCAAATATTCCTCAGATTTTACAATACCTAACTGAGATGCTGGACAAATGTCTATCCTTCTCATCAATTAAGATCCATGCCTCTGCCATTTCAGGTAATTACAATACAGAACCTCTGATTTCTCACATCCACTGCTAAGACAGTACCTCAGAGGGGCAAAAAACATAAGACCCCCCCAAGGAGAGCACAGATACCTACATAGGACCTCAACTTTGTCTTGGAAAAGCCTACACTGCCTCCTTTTGAGCCAGCCAATACAGCAGAGATAAAATTCTTATTGTGGAAAACTGATCTGCTCCGAGCAATTAGTTCAGCAAGAAGAGCGAGTTACAGGCATTAATGGCAGTGGAACCTTTTATCATTTTTCATCTGAACAGGGTTTCTCTAAGGACAAACCCAACATTTATACCAAAGGTAGTATCCAGTGTGGCTCTTAACCAAACCATTCATTTGCCAACATTTTATCCTAATCCCCAGAATAAAGGGGAGAGCCTTCTACACTCTTTGGACATGCACAGGCAGCTATGCTTCTACTGGGACAAAAAAAAGCTTTTAAAAACTGAGCCACTGTTTGTAGCATATGCTGCAGGATCACAGGGAAAGGCTATTTCAAAGCCGACTATTTCAAAATGGATAGGACACTGCATTAGTTTCTGCTATGCACAGCATTGCAAACCGGTGCCTAAGAATATTAGGCCACATTCTACCAGGGCAGCAGCCACTTCAGCAGCTTTTCTCAGAGTACCAACCAAGGAGATTTTAGAGGCTGCAACTTGGAGTTCAGAGCACACTTTTACCAAGCATGATCACTTACATCTTTACTCTAAATCCAGAGCAGGCTTTGCCACTGCAGTTCTGCAGGGCCTCATAGCCACTCCTAATCCTATTTAGACCCAGCCGCCCTACCTCAGTTTTGGGATTCAACCCAAGTGTAATGACCAACAGTGAAACATGATGAACATAGTACAGTTGTGTACCTACCATAAATGTAGATGTTGGTGTATTCATTGTTGCAGTCCAGGTTACCCACCCTCCATCCCCCTTTCTTTGCTGGGAGTTCTCTCCTATACAACCTATGTGGTGTATTTGCTTGTAGATGAAGGCATTGTTTGTTTTAGTGTGTTTTTATAAGCGATGTGTATTGCCTACATTACTGTAGTGGTGGTGCTGTGGTAGTGTCTCCTCATAGCAAGACATTGTCACATTCTATTCTCAGCTAGAGTCTTCTGTGTGGAGGCATACGTGAATGGGGCATGCCTTCGTTGAAGGTTGTGCATCAGGGCTGGTAACCCGGTACGTGAAAATCCACTACCAGTCATTAGCAGACCAGAGTTCCGCTGTGGCTACCCCTAACCGGGAAAAGCTGAGACACACAAACCTTCCTGGGGCACCTGACTTCTGGGGCAAGAAAAACTGAAGAAAATGGCGTCTGTTGCATCTTTTATACCCCTGGTGCACCGACGTCAAGGAAGAGGCGACAGCAACAGATGCTGGACCAGGACTTTGGAATTCAGGCAGACTGCGGGTAGCCTGCCAGCAGGATAACCCAAGTGTAATGACTGCAAAAGTGAATACACTCCAACATCTACATTTTATGGTAGGTACACAACTGCACTTGCTGATTTTTGACTGGTGCTCTCTGGAGCCAGCCAGGTTCTGTTTGTCCCTTGGCTTCTTGTCTGAGGAGACTGCAGTTTTAAAGCTGTAGCCAGTAACTCGCACATACCTCATGTGAAGTACTGAAGTGCTTCAGTGTTGCAGCTGAAATGCATCTCCATTTTCCCATTTAGAAATTACCAGTCCAAATGGCATCAACTTATGCCTTCTAACAATTTGCAACCAAGCAGGCTTTAACAGTCCTCTGTTTAGTGACCCCGGTGAAGGGTGAACAATAGCGGTCTGTCTACAATGCTTCCCTCCTTGATGACTTAAATATTTCCCCCTCAACCACAGTGATCCATATGCATCTGTTCTGGCAACACCTTTGTCCTTATAGGCATAAAATGTTAAAAAATCATGGTTCCAAATTGTTATTTTGTATGACTGTCTTTACTTTCTCTGGGTAGTACAGAACCCTTAATTTTCTTCTGAGATGCTGGTACTATCCCTCCTTTTAAAGTGTCTTAAAGCACAACTGCCCAGATGTTCCACTGGAAGTTAAGTGAAATATCTGTTCCTGGAAAATTTGACTATACATAACCATGTTTTGCTCATCTCCTACTAGATTGGTTATAAATTCTTGAGCCTCACTGTCTTCTAACATTGGCATAGTTAAGTCTTACACAAGCCCTTCCATTTGTGTCTCAAATACTTCCTATAAGGGTCTTTTTTTTTTTCTGTCCTAAGCTTCAATTTGCCAACACCCATTTCTTGCGTGTTGCCCAAGTCAGGTCTCTTGGCAGAGGCAATATAAACATAGGTCTCATGTGCCTCAGTTGGTGGTAACTTGGGTGGCTGCAGAGATCGCATGGGAGTTTGCAGAGTAGGGGAAGTTGTCTAGTGTCCTGGGCAAATCTACCCCCATAAGTCAGTATGAATGCAGTTTCCCCTGAAAAATTTGTCTAGTGGGAACTATTAACCAGTGTATTGACTACACTTGTATAGAACTCTTGGGGTTTACCTCTTGCGTTCTATGACTGTCCATGTGCAGTCTGTTTGAGAACCCCTCAATTAATATAGCTGTGGTGTTGCAACGTGGGCAGCTGCCCTACATGCAAGATGTTAAGGGCATGATTAGGATATGCCATTAGTGCACATTATACACCACTTAACAGTACAGAAATGAAATTTGATGCTTCGTTTTGCAGGACTAAACTTCTTCAGTGCTTCATATAAGCTCTAACCGACCTCTTGCTGCAGTTTTTAAAGTTTTTCCATTTCAAGACTTTTAAAGAAGTTTATTGGGCTTTGGTGCTTCTGCAACTTTTTTCCGGTTGCTTATTGGGACCTAGTTCGTGTTTAGTGTTTGCAGTTTTTAGTGTCAGCTGAGGAGTGGAGAGCAATTAAGAGATGGGACATGGTGGACTCCTTTAGTTTTAAGAGTGCCAGCCAGATAGAATTTTTTTCCCTCCTGTACTGATTGAGGAGTGCCACACTGGAAAAAGGCAATGGGCACTAAATTATTTTTAATTTTAGCCCACTCCCTGTCACTTTTGAAGAAATTGGTATGCTGCATGACGGTAATGATCCATTACCCACACACTTGCTATTTAAATCCAATCAAAAACTGGTATTGTGCCTTGGGGAATATATACATTTTTGTTAGGCCTCTTGGTAAATTCACATTCTCAATGTAGTTTCTCAGAAAGCTACCCTCAAATTTAAAGGGCTCCCAGGTTGAGGGTACCACTGTCTGTTCCAAGGGGCAGGTGTTGACTAAGTTGTTTTTGTTTTTGAGCTGTCCCTTCATTTCAGGGCCTCAGCATGCCTGAGCTCTGCTTCGGCATCAGGGGTGGTCTCCTTGGGGGGCAGGGAGTAACCTCTATTCTGACAGAGTAATTCTCTGTTCTGGGCTCCCTTCCCTTCTCAAGGGGACCTGCCCTCCAGGTAGTGAAGGGTGCTTTGTCCTTTGTGGGCACCCAGTTAACCCCCCCATTGGAGTTGATCCCTGATTCCTCCTCTTGTTTCCATGGTCCACCAGCCTCTGCATTGGGCCAGTGAGGGTCAAAACTGCAGGAAACTTGTCCAGGTTTTTTCTGACACTACACATTTTCCCTCTTGAAGTTCTTCACAAGAGTGCAAGAGAAAGCACTGGGATTCCCTGGAAGAATCAGTCACTGAAGATACTAAGATGAAGGGGAGGGTTTCTCTAGATCACCCTCTGAAGATGGCTCCTTTGGAGACCTAGAGATCTTTGAACAGACAGGTGGTTGGAAGTCTAAATGTTCCCCAGAGAGGTCTGTATACCGGCAAGCTTTCAGCTGTTGCCCATCTAATTCTTGGCTGACTCCAGCTGATTTCATAGAGTTCATTGCACAGCAGGCATTGAAGGCTTCTGATTCCAAAGAGGCCAAAAAATTATTTCAGCTGCTGACTATTTTCAGTTTTGGGCTAAAGGGTTGGCAGTAGATGCATTGGTGGTTGTGGCAGCCACAAAGAAAAGTCTCAAGAGTTCCACTATCCATCCTCCCAATAGAGTGTCTGGTGTGATAGAGGTTTTTAAAGTGTATGTACACTTAGACTATTTGAAGAGGTCCAAGAAAAGGTTGCTTCATAGTTGGCCACCCTTGAGTCTTAATTCCAACTCTTCCATGAGGCTCATGGCATGTAGAGCTGAAGGGACGACCAGAGCAGCTGATTCCAGCTTTGCTATAAAGAGACATGCCTGGATGTGCTTGGCTGAATTTGCAGACACATTGAAGTCTTAATCAATGCACCTTGACAGATTTTCTCTTTTTTTTTTTTTTTTTTTTTTTTTTTGGCCGAAAGTTTGAGATGCTTTATCCAGGTGCCAAAAAGATGGGGAAGACCCTTTTTGCAGTGGGTATACATTTTCCTACTGCTCAGCTATCCTTTTCCAGAAACTAGTGGAAAAATGTGGTCCCAAGGGCCTTTACAGGACATGCATGTTGGCAGCTTCCCCAGGGTCAAAGGGGGGAGTTGACAGAAAACTGTCCATGTAGCAGAGGTTCTTCCTTGGCCAAACCATAGCAGCGCTTCTGAAAGGAGGCCCCATTGTTCCCTCTCTGGAAGCAGCTGGGGGGACAATTATTCTTGCACCAATATTCTTGGTGACTGCTACGGATGTTTAGGTGCAGAGGATTATTACCAGAGGATACAATTCACTTTCACATCCTCAAATTTCAAAAGGATCCCCAATGCTCCGCCCAGTCAGAGGGAGCCAGCAACTATGGCAGCAACTATTACCCTGGTACCTTTGGCAAGTAGTCATCCAACATGTCCCTCCAGACCAGAAAGAATTTGGAATTTGCTAAAAATTCTTTTTAGTGCCAAAGACAAGGGAGTGGAGACCAATTTTGGATTTCAGTATTTTGAAAAAAAAAATCTGTTCATAACCATTCTGGATAGTCTCTATTTAGTCCATCCTTCCCTTTTAAGGAGGGGACAATTGGATGTACTCGGACTTCCAGGGCATGCATCACATCAAGATGGAGTAGCACTCCTGGAGATTACTCCACTTCTGGCCGGGAGCTAGTCACTATTGATTCGGAGCCTTGCCCTTTGGTTTCACCACAGCTCCCCCCACAGCCCCCAGGGTGTTCAAATGAGACAGAAGTAGCATCTCATTTTGATACTACATTGGACACTGGTTGTTTCATTAGAGTGGCTCATCGCTCCCACCAAGCAACTTAGTCTTATGATTTTTTTGTCCTTCAGACTTGTGCCTACTTTGGAATCACAATAAAGCATGAAAAATCTTGCCTGATCCCAGTGCAGGGTTTGGAAATTTATAGGGGTAAGTCTGAATACAAACTTGCATAGCTTCCCTTCCTTTTTCTTTCCCTGTATCAAAAAAATCTGATCTCAAGTCAGAAGAATAATCGGCAGGCAAGAGAAAGCTGTACGTCCAGTAATGCAGGCTCTAGGTTCTATGGCAGCAACTATTATCTTGGTACCTCTAGCAAGATTCCACATGAGGATTCAGGAATGGCATCTGGCATTCTGGTGGTCCATTCAGCAGCCAATGTCTCATCTTGGTGACCAACTGCTGCAAAATGGATTTTCTCTGGATTCACTCCAGATAAATTAGTGGGATGCCCTTTTATACAACTCCCAGCTGAAGGCCATAGTGACCAGACACTTCCCAGATCAGGTGAGAGGCATTATCTGGGCAAGATGATCCCAGGCACTTAGTCACTTGCAGGCCAGCTTGCATGTTGGTGTCCTAGAGATGAGGGCAGAGTTGTTAGTGTTGCAGGCTTTTCAAGCCGACCCTTCCAGGGACAATTTCAATCCAGACAAGCCGGTCATATGGTGCGTCAGCAGACTGGGAGTTCCAAGTCTTAGGCCATTTGTCGAAGCACTCTGGGAGTGGGCAATTTCTTCCAATTGCCAATAGCAATGCACATTCCATGGACTTCCAGTGTGATCGTGGACAAGCTGAGCAGATGCAGCCTCATGAGTGGTCTCAACCCCCAAGTGGCACGAATGATTTTTCACTAGTGGGGCAAGCCTTTCTGTGACTACCTTGCATTGCCCCTAAACAAGTGCAGGAGCTACTTTGCCCTGGTACCCCTTATGGTGGTGTCCCTAAGAATAACTTTCATGATTGGCCCTGATGCTGTTCTTCCCTCAATTTCTGAAGAAAGCAACCAGGTTGAAGAGCATAGTCATCTTTATATCTGTTATTGCCAGAATAAGGCAACAAGGTTTCCCTTCCTTTGGCATCACCTGATTCAGCAACTGACATTGGACCAATCTCCTATCCTATTCAGAGGGATTAGTTCACCTGAACCTTCGGAACCTAAAGCTCCCAGTGGCTTCTCCAATTCCATTGATTGCCAGGCATAAGTCTTCAGTCCATAACATTATTTTGACCTCACTCACAATCCTCCTGTAAAAATTTTTTATTGTAGCTCTTGGGCTTGTATCTACCCTTTCTCAGCCCTCATAAAAAAAATTAGTTTTTGACCTTTTTGAGCAAGGAGCTTCTGCCTCTCCCATCAGGCTTCAACTAGCAACCATTTCAAACTTTTACAATGGGTTACAGGACCCTTCATTATTGTCTCATTAACTTTGCAAGGCTTTTCGAATGGAACCTTTATGCTAAAGCCTCGTTATAAAAACCCATATGTTCCATGGGATCTCCAGTTTGGCTCTTCAGACTTTGATATACCCCCTTGTTGAGCCTGCAGCCACTTTTGAGTTACAGTACTTGTCTTGGCAAACCGCTTTATTAATAGTTATCTTCTCTAGAATTTGAGGTTCAGGCATTCTCTTGTAAGAATCATTTGATTTTTTCCCCCAGACAGGGTTTCTTTAAGGACCAAAGTTTTCTGACACACTAATCAGACTAAATTTACCAATTTTCTTTCCAAAGTTTTCAAACAAAGGTGAATACTGTCTGAACTTGTTGGATGTCCCCAAACAATTGCATTTCTACCTTCACAGAACAAAATCTGAGAAAATGTGATCACCTGTTTGCCTTTTTAGTGTCAGATTAGGTGGATTAGTATCCAAAGTTATGCTTTCTAGATGGTCAAAAGACTGCATATCCTTTATACATCAAAAATAATGTTAAATTAGCTGTACCTGTTAAGGTGCACACTACCAGAGCTAGAACCACTTCATCAGATTCACTCCAGAGCTTTCTTGGATGACATTTGCACAGCAGCAACCTGGGTTACCCCACATAACTATTACTCATTACAAATTGAGTTTGGCCTCTAGCGAAGAGTGTCCTTTGGCTCTATGGTGTTCAGGAATATACTTCCATGAGTCCACCCAAGGTAAAAAGTAGCTGGGGACTCTGTCAATCTTTTTATTCCTTTACCTGTGGGACAATCTGATAAACTACATACTCACCACAACATTCCATCAGTGCTGTCTTAATTCATCCTTGACCTCCTTCCAACCCCCATCCTCTGGTGTCTTTTGGTGGAACATGCTGTGTCATTTACTATTATTCTAACAGTCCTATACCAGATATGGTTTACACACAGGCTCTTTCAGAATACATATTTTGTGAATCTGCAAACTCTGAGGTAAAAGTGAGAGGAGCATTATGGGTAGGGGGGAAAAGCTTATTTTTTTATGTCCTATTCCCATGTTGCAGTATTTTCACAAGTGGGGTCCTCCGCCTCAGGTGACCCAAGCATCCAAATCGTATACCAAAGCTTAAGCTTGGCTGCTGTAGCATGTGTGGGACCATGCAGGGACCATAAACAGTGAGCCATAAATGTGCCGCCCGCACACACAACTCAGAACTTCTCTGTTGCAGTCAAACTGTTAGCTGATTACATCCATGTCCTCTAGGAAGGGACAATAAGTCTGGTCGGCAAATTTGCACATATGCACATGTCTGCTTGTTTTGCTTAGGGCTGTCCCATGACCGTACAGCGTGCAAAATCTACCAGTTGTTAATCCCAAAGACCCTGTGGAGCAGTCTGTCAGCCTGCAAACTGTTTGTAGAAAACCAACATCTGAAGCACCTTCCCATTGGTATGGATCCTGAATAAAGACCTCCAGGTGGAGCCACCTAAAAGGTGTAGGCCTCCAAGCCAGACACTGTGCCTCCAACTTAGGACATCCTGCCACTTCCGGTTTAGGGGCCAAGGAATGTCTGATAGGATTGGTGACTCTGGCAGTTACCATTTAGGAAGGCTCCCTTGCTTCTCCAGCCAGCATGTCTGTGGAGGTTTCTGCAATGTTGGTCTTTGCTGATGTCTGTGGGGAACAAAGCTTGCCTGTATGGCTGCCATTAACTAACTGCTTCTGAGGAAGGCAGTACAACCCCAGGCCTGATGTCTGATTCCAGGCTTTTAGCCCCTCGGACAACTCGAGACTCCCTCTCACAAAACAAAAGACTAGGCTTTTATCTCCCCAGTTGAAAATTAGCCTGACTGGCAGGCATTTTCTCAGTTGCTCTTTCAGGCCTTTAGGGCCCCGAGGCCTACTGCCTCTCAAATTCCTGCCCTGCCAACTTTAAATCCCAGGCCTGCCTCTGCTAGCTCCATACCACCTCCACAGACTCTAGAGGAAGACTCTTCCTTGGAGTCTCATTTATGCCTCCCAGTTGGCCTGTCGTGGAATACTGCTCCCCAACTGAGGGCATAACCTTTGGGGAAATCTCCAAAATGAGTTTCAAGTGGGACTCCACGTAAACATGAGGTGTGAAAGAGATGCCAAGCACTTCTGCAGATGGGAGTGCCCCTCTCCATCCGATTCCTTAATACTTGGATGCCTTGGGCTCTGTTTCCAAGACCCCAGAATTCCAGCCACTGACCCTAGAAAGGTCAGATTGGTTCTAAAAGGTTCCTAATGATAAATCTTTTCAAACATCCCATGGCAGACCCAGCTGTGATTGCTATGGCAGTTTACACACAATCTAGGCAGATCCTGTGTGCCCTATATGTAGTTTGCCAAGCCTCTAGTGTGCTCTCCTCAATGCCTGACATCTCAACCAAGTCTAAAGTTGCCTCAACTTTCCTTAGCAGTGTAAGTAGCCAGACATTCAATAAAATGCAGTTATGATGCTGCTGACACCTCAGCCAGGTCAGCTGTACCTGCTTCTGTCATGCATAGGTGTTCTTGGCTCAGACTTCAACCTCTTCCAGATTTCAAAAACAAGATCTTGGATCCCCTCCTGGACAAGTTCAACAACTTTTCAAAAATCTGCAGGGGGGAAAAAAGCAAAATTGCAGGACCTGCAGCATCTACTTGTATCCCCAGTTTCTAAATTCTGTAGGAAATGGCAAAACAAAGCTTTGTTAGGGCAACTGCACCCTCTTCAAAGCCAAGGGAAGGGTACCAGAAAACAATCCACTAGAAGCTCTTCTCACTACTCCCAGGCACCCCTTTCCAAACAGATCTAACGACCTGTGACGGTCCCAATATCTTTAACCATCTTCCCCTTTCTGCTAGCCTCTCACTGTCTTTCCTTGTTGTAATAAATCCTCAGTCTGCTGGGTCGTATCAATGGTGGAAAAAGGGTAGTTTACGACCTGGCAGGAGAAGCAGTCTTCAAATGGCATACCCCTCCCTCCAAAAAAAAAAAAAAAAAATTCCATCTGATACCCCTGGTCACTCAGTATTTGCTATTACAAGGAACCATAGAGGGGGTCCCACCAGTCAAGAGGGTGAAGGTTTTTACTCCAGACACCACCTGTTTCCCAAAAAGGATAGCCCATGAAGGCCAATCCTGGACCTGTCCCTGCTAAATTCCTTCTTGCATGCACCTTCTGCATGGAAACCTTTCTTCGACTTTTGACACCCCAGGGCCTTTATGGCCACTCTGGACCTGAAAGGCATGTCTTCATATCCCTATCCACAGACTTGAGGAGATTCACACATTTTGCATGCCTTCCTTGCACTAGCAGCCTTGCCCTTTGGGTTGTCTACAGCACCAAGGGTGTCTAAAGTTTCAAGCCCCAGCAGTAGCCTTCTGCAGATCTTTACATACTTGGATGACTTAATCCAAGCAGAAGCAAGTCCTCTTCAGAGACACCTGCAGTTCACTGATGTCCTTCAAGAATGCAACTGCAGTCCTGACATATGGGTTGTCCTGCCTCAGGCAGCCCTTCGGTCGTCCGGATTCCAAAGTCTGGGTCTGGCGTCGGCTGATGTCGCCTCCTCCCCGACGTCAGAGTGGCTGGAGTATAAAGGCATCCGCCGACGACATCTTCAGTCTTTCTTGCCGCGCGGTGCCCAAAGCAGAAGCAGTTGGCAAGTGCCGGTCAGTCAGCTCCTGTGTTTTCAGTTACCGAAGTAATCTAAAAGCTAAGTACCCCGTTGGGGAACATTGTTTCTTGCCTCAGCCAATGTCAGAAAAAATTGAAAGTTAATTGTCTTGTGGTAAACAAATACCTCATAAGGACTTCCATTCTTACTGCCTCCCTTGCCTGGGCCCAGACCATGACATCTCTGCCTGTGCTTGCTTTAAGCGCACACTCGGGCGCCGGGCAGAATTTGCCGAAGACTTTTTTGGCAAATCTTTCGCTTGTATCATGCCGTCGGAACAACTGGCAGCACAATCTACCAAAAAAAGCAAGGACCGGGACCGACATCCTCGGCCCGTGTCGTCCACAGATACCACGCCTAAGCCCTCAGCGAGTGCATCGGTACCTTCGGAAGCAGTAATTCAACCGCCCCAGGCCGACGACACTGCTTTAACGCGTTCTTCGGTCCCGGAGATTTCAACTGTGCCTGTTGATTTTCCTTCAGAAACCGAAGCTCTAGATTTACCCGACAACATTCCTGTGGACAAGGTTACCCCTGCACGTGGGGCAGCTAGGCCTCCGGTATCCATGTCCATCAAGGCCTTTGCACATGCTAAGGCTGCCAGCCAGGCCAAGGCCCATCCTAAATCTACTTCTCAGGGCACTTCTTCTGATGGACAGATCATGACTCTTGCTGCAGATCTAATCTCTCATCAGGGGTTCTCAGCCGCACCCATACAGAGGTTCTCAGCCGCCTGCAGATAAAAGGCCTAGAACTGAGCAGACTCCCTCTCTTCAGATGAAGCCTCTGGGGATTCAGAGCACTCAGATACCCAGGAAGAATCCTTCCAGGACTGAGGACTTGGATGCTGAGGATTCAATTCCCTCTGCCTCCCCTCCAGAGGATATTTATTTTGGTGAAGTTCTCCACTCCATGAGAGAACATTTTCAGTGGTAGGGTCAGGAATTTTCTGACTCCAGGAAAAGGCTACGTACCTTCCTTAAGCTACCCCAACACAGACCTTTAGCTATTCCTCCAGTGTTAGATGTCCTTGATGTATACTCTGACTCCAGTGCTTCGCCTGATTCTCTCCCTCCTGCTCCTTTCAAGCCTGACCGATATTACAGGGTCCCTGAAACCCATAAGCATCTCTTTAAGGCCCACTCTGTGGATCTAGAAACTATTTTACAGGGCCCCAAAGGAGTGGCTACTTCCTCTGCCAAAAACCCGCTGACAGGGAAGCTAGGTCCTTGGAGAGATGGGGCAAAAAAGTTTATACCTCTTCCACCCTTGCCATGAGGTCACTCAACTGCCTTTTTCATATGTTTCAGTACCAGGATTACTTAATGGATGATTTGCAGAAAGTTTGCCTCTCCTAAGCCTGTAGATAGAAAGGCATTGCAGGATTTGGTTCATAATACTCAGCAGGTTAGCAATCATTTTCTTCAGTGTGGTTATGATGCATTGGAAGCTTCATGTAGGGCAGCCATGACTGGGGCCGTTATACGTAGACATGCTTGGTTGAAAGAACAGCCACTGCCAGACCATGTTAAAGTTAAGCTCCTGGATGCACCTCTGGAAAAACAGAAGCTTTTTGGTGCTAATGCACAGGATGTGTTGAAGTCTATTGAGGAAAAGGCAAAATCAGTGCAGACTGTCAAGGATTTCCTCCAGGTTCAGCCTTCCAGATTCAGTAGGAATTGGCCCTCAAAGAATTGGTCCTTTCCAGACTGACAAGTTTCAAAGGGGAAAAACAGGCATGCTTTTGAGGTAGAGGGCAATACCGAGGCTCCTACAGAGGCCGCCAATGGCAACCACCAAATCAGAGAAGTGGTGCAGGGAGTTCACCTGCACCACAGGGACAATCACAATGACTTGACTTTCACTCCGCCTACCAAGGTTCAAAGAGAAGCACCCCTAGGAGGAAAATTATCCTTATTCTCAAAGAACTGGCACATTTTAACCAAGGACAAATGGATTCTGGACATAAGAGAGGTTACAGGTTCCACTTCCACACCTTACCAACGGTACAAGGCATGCCAAACCTGCCACAAAATCAAAGGGCAGAGGCTCTTACAAGTTTCAAAGCTGTTACAAATAAAAGCTATAGAAAAGGTTCCTCCTCAGGAACAAGGCCAGGGATTCTATTCAAGACTGTTCCTTGTTCCAAGAAAAGAAAAACAATGGAGGCCTATACTGGACTTGTCTGTTCTAAACACCTTTCTCATTGTGCCAAAATTCAAAATGCTGACTTTACAGCAACTCCTTCCCATGCTGGACAAGGGGTCTTGGCTGGTTACTCTGGACCTCAAGGAGGCATACCTGCATGTCCCAATCAGACACAGCTGCAGAAGATACTTCAGATTTCTTGCAGGAACAGAGCATTATCAATTCTCAGCATTGCCGTTTGGCTTATCTACTGCGCCCAGAGTATTCATGAAATGCCTGGCATCAGTTGCACATTGCAGACTCCAGGGGATTCAAATATACCCTTACCTGGACGACTGCCTCGTACAAGCAGACGGCAAACAAACCTTAATAAAAAAACTTGGACTATGTCATTCAGTTGTTACAGGCTTTGGGGATACACAGTCAGCATTCAAAAATCAAGACTACTGCCATCCCAAAAGATTATTTTTCTAGGAGCAAAACTGGACACACAATCACAAATGGCTTTCCTCACAGAAGAGAAACAGCATTTACCAGATTACTTCAAAAGCCTAGCAAAACTTACCCAGCTGACCGCAAGCAAGATCCTGCAGGCCCTGGGTTTCATGGCATCTTGCATTCTTCTGATCCCTCTGGCAAGACTACACATGAGAAAGCTACAATGGTACCTAAAAAGCTTATGGTCTCAACACAGCCACAACCTAGAAGACGCAATACCACTCATTCCATGCCTGCAAAGGGAATTTTTGTGGTGGGCTCAAGCAAGCCATTTAAACTAAGGCATGCCTTTCAACAAAGTTCAAGCAAGTCAAACCATTACAACAGACGCCTCAGATCATGGATGGGGGGCACACATGGAGGACAGATGCATTCAAGGTCAATGGACTCCCACGGAAATGCCTCTGCACATAAATCAGAGATGTTGGCAGTGATGCATGCAATAGAAGCCTTTGGAAAATCTCAACAAGGCCATCTGCTAATAAGGATGGACACCACTGTCATGTGGTATATAAACAAACAAGGAGGCACTCACTCGTATCCCCTCTGCAGACTAACAATGGCTCTTTGGGAAAAGTCCCTGAAACTGAACATCTATTTGCAATCCCAGTTTGTTCCGGGCAAGGACAATGTTCTGGCGGACAGGTTGAGCAGAAATTTCGTGGATCCACACGAATGGACGCTGCATCCACACATTTTCTCACAAATAACTGCATGGGGAAGACCGGACATAGATCTCTTTGCTTCTCATCTCAATCACCACCTGGACAGGTTCTGCTCAAGGACACATCCTCTAGCCTGGAGAACGGATGCTCTCTCCTTCAGCTGGAATACCCTAAAAATCTATGCATTCCCTCCTCTACCATTACTGACAAAGGTGTTACTGAAGATAAAAGCAGAGCAACCAAAAGGAATATTGATGGCTCCAGACTGGCCGAGGCAGCATTGGTATCCCTTGCTACTGAGCATAACTCGCACCAAACCGTGGCCCTTGCCCCAATGGCCTCTGCTCCTAACTCAACACAATTACAGGACTGTTCATCAAAACCTGCAAACATTACCACTGACAGCTTGGAGGGTTCCATGACGTTGACCCATGTCCCCCTCTCCGAAAAGGTTCAGGAAATCTTGCTGGAAGCACGCAGACCTTCCACCAGAAAAACCTATTCGGCCAAGTGGAAGAGATTCATCATCTGGAATGCCAAAAAGGGCCAGGATGCATCAGTGATGAGCATACCTCCGATATTAGAATACTTGGCAGAAATGTTTCACAGTGGCCTCTCATATTCTTCATTAATATTCATGCTTCAGCAATCTCAGCAAATTACAACTGTGACCCACCTGTGTTTTCGCATCCCTTGCTAAGACAGTTTCTAAGAGGGATAAAGAATATCAAACCTCCCAGAAAACCACCAGTTCCTGCATGGGACCTCAACTACGTCTTGGAAAAGTTAACTCTTCCTCCTTTTGAACCAGCAGCATCTTCAGAAATGCAATTTCTCTTCTGGAAAACTGTCTTCCTGTTGGTAGTTACTTCAGCAAGAAGACTCTCTGAGATGCAGGCCCTCATGGCAGTACCTCCCTTTCTCATTTTTCATCAGGACAGAGTTTCTCTAAGGACCAATCCTTCATTCATGCCAAAAGTGATATCCAGGGTGTCTCTAAATCAAGCAATTCACCTGCCTACTTTTTCCCAATCCTCAAAATAAAGGGGAAAAGCTGCTGCATACTTCAGACATACACAGACAATTACGCTACTACTTGGACAGAGCAAAGACCACCAGGAAATCTGACCAACTATTTGTAGCCTATGCTGCCGGAGTGCAAGGAAAGGCAGTCTCCAAACAATTTCAAAATGGATTGGACACTGCATCAGATTCTGTTACTCCTCCCATGGAAAGGGTGTGAAGCCAATATTAGGCCACACTCAACCAGAGCTATAGCCACATCCACAGCCTTTCTAAGACGAGTGGCTACAAAGGACATTCTAGAGGCTGTTACATGGAGCTCCGTGCATACATTTACCAAACACTACAACCTGCCTTTATACTCCAGATCCCGAGCAGGCTTTGCTTCTGCAGTCCTGCAGGGTCTTTTAGCTACACCATCCCTTGCTTAGATCCTACCACCCCCAGCTTGGCTATGGTATTCAACCCATATGTCAGGACTGCAGTTGCATTCTTGAAGGACATAGTACAGTTTTGAACCTACCATAAATGTAGATGTCCGATAGATATGCAACTGCAGTCAGGTTTTCCCTCCCTCCTACCCCTCTGCTTTTTCCTTGAGTCCATTCCCCCTCTCCTTTTTAGCTGGGGATATCTGTTATGGTGCATCTGTTTATTACTTTTGTGCATGTCTGGAATTTGTTGCTTATCCATTCACAAAATTTAGCCTTCCTTGGAGGGCACCTGGGGTAAGAAACACTGAAGATGGTGTTGGCGGATGCCTTTCTACTCCAGCCGCTCTGTCGGGGAGGAGGCGACATCAACCGACGCTGGACCCAGACTTTGGAATCCGACTGACTGAAGGGCTGCCTGAGGCAGGACAACCCTTATGTCAGGACTGCAGTTGCATATCTATCAGACATCTACATTTATGGTAGGTACAAAACTGTACTTTTCTCTCTTAGGAAGTCTGGGTTTCACACACTGCCTACTCAAATCCTCACTCCATCCAAAGATTACATCTTGAGTTGCAGAATGACAGATATGATGACCTACGTCCCACCAGAAAAGGTCACTTCTCACTAGCCATTTCCAAAATTTACTCCTAATCGCCCACATCTTAACCAGGGAATTTCTACAACTTCTGGGTTTAAGGCCGCCACTACACAAGGTGCCCCTTGCCAGACTACACATGAAGTTCCAGTGGTACTAGAATGTTTGGTCCCATCACAGTCACACAATTGGACTTTCAGATCTCCAGAGCTGGGAGAACAGCAGTCATTTCCCTTGTCTGTTAAGGTGGTGGATCCAGTAAATCCTGCAGAATCCAGGACTCTAACTACAGCCCATCAAGGCAGTTCAACAGATGCCTTGGATCTGGGTGAGGGGCTGCTATGAATCCACTTAAGGTTTAAGCTGAATGGGAGCCCTCCCTCTGGAAATTGCAGTGCAAGGGAAATGACTGCTGTTCTAGCTCTGGAGATAATCATCCCTCTCCTATTCCCAGGCCCCCTCAGTCTTCAAACCACACCACAGTGATGTGGTATATAAACAGTCAGAGGGGATCAGATCCTATTTACTTTGTAGGCTGGCCATACAACCATGTGAAATGGCCGTTCAATCAATTGTAATTTTACAGGTGGTCTACATCCCATCACAAGACAACAATCGGGCTGATGTCCTTAGCAGATCATTGTCTCAAAATCGCAAATGGGTGTTGCACAGATGTTTCCGCAGACATTGTCCACCAGTGCGGTCTTCCACAGATCTGTTTGCATCCCCGCAGAACAGACCACTATGGCTATTCTGCTCAAGGCTCCCTTCATAAGTGTGGAGATGCCTTCAGTCTCCTGTAGGGGGATGTTCTTGTATGCTTCTCCCCTCTCCTCTTTTATACAGAAGGTCCTGAAAATTCAGTGGGACAAGCCAGAAATCTTGCTGGTGACCTGCTATTGGTCAAGGCAGCATTGGTCTCCCCCTTTATCTCTTGCCAAGAGCAGTCGCCACAAGTTGCCTCCCAAGGTGGTCCTTTTCGCACAACAGAAGAACATCTGCAAATCCTCAGCCTTATCCCGAGGGTGATTAAACTTCTGATCCCTTTCAAATGCCTTTACTCACAGGAGGCCAGGAAACCTGCTACTAGAAGATACCATTTATCAGAATGGAGACTATTCTGGTGTCTTCAAAGGCAACCAGACCCTTCCAAGGAGAGGTACCTGTAGTTGTATGAGCTCCTAAAATCTCAGCTTTCATTCTCTTCAGTGAAAGTCAATTTGTCAGCCATTTCAGCCTGCTTACTTCTAGATCCACCCCTGTCATCAAGATTGGAGGTTATGCTTTTTCTTGTGGGTCATCAGACCCCCAAGGAAACATTCTTCCTCCTTGGGATGTAAACTTTGTTCTAGAAAAACTACTTCTGCCCCCTTAGAACCAGCAGCTTCTACCACTTTAAAGACAAACTGTCTTGTTGGTAGACCTCACTTGAGCCATAACTGTCTGAGCTACAAGCACTCATGGCTACTCCACCCTACGCAATTTTTCATAAAGACAGTCTTGTCATACTAACCCTTCCATGCCCAAAGGGGTCAATGAACAGATTCTAAACCATTTACCTACATTTCCTTTGCCACATAATGACAGTGCTCATTTCCATAGTTTATAGGCAACTGAGGTTTTTATCTGGATAAGACTAAGGACATCAGGAAGTCCAACTGTCCTTTTTCCCCTGGACCCTAGGGAAATCTGTATCCAAACTGATATCTTCCTGGATCTGCAAAGCTATGTCCTCCTGTTATGCCTTACATGGTAGTTACCCTACACAAAGCCCACTCCACCAGAGTGGTGGCCTCTTCTGGGGCTTTAAACACCTTGATCCAGCCACTATCCTAGAGGCAACTACATGGTCCTATGTACACACTTTTGCTAAACACTAAATTGGATAACCTCTCCAGAGTTGTAGCAGGATTTGCAGAAGTCATCCTCCTTGGCTTCCTGGAGACTACTTCCTCCACCCTTTCCTCTGCATAAGCTGTGGTGAGAATTTTGCAACATAAAAGGACGCAAGTTCGTTGTGTAAATCTTAACATGACCATAGATGTCCTCTTCAATGTTTCAGTATTCCTACCCTCGAGGACCTTTTCCCTAACTGTATGTATGGCATCCTTCAGCTATCTTCAGACTATTGTCTGGGCTTTCAGTTCTGAGGTCTGTGCATGTGGACGTCACACTTATGGCCCACTGTTTATGGCTCCTGCATGTGATGTCCCATACACCTTACCCCAGCCAGGCTCAAGATTTGTGAGCCCGATGCTTGGGTCACCTGAGGCAGAGGATCCCACATGTAAGAATACTGCAACATGGAAGAGGACATCTGTGGTTATGATAAGATTTTACTCTGTTCTCAAAGGCTGTACTACAGCAGAGTCCATTACAGTTTTGGAACTGTAACCCACCAGGTCAGGGATAAAAGGTTTGCAACAGATGGAATGTTATGGTGAGTACATGACTATTTTAGGCTGCCATTATTGCCTTTTATGACACTGTTAGACCCCCTGTCTAAATCGGTATAGTCCTGTTTTCATTTGTCCCTGATAACTCTGTCCAGCAAAGAAAGGACTTAAGGATGAAATTGCATCCTCATTTCTATCCATTTGAGTTTACTGTAACATCGCTTTTTGCACATTGTCCACACCCATGATGCTGATGTCCTATTCACATGTCGCAGTATTCGTAGCCTTTGAGTTGTCCTCCGGTCAGCTACCCTAATGTCTGGCTAGTATACAAAAGGTAGTGGATGAGGTTTGCCATAGGGTATGTCTGCAATCTACCTTCCCCAGAATTTCTCTGCCACCAGTTTATCTGGTCATCCTGTTGTCTGCTGTTGGAGCCTTTGAATTTAAGATAAGTACCTTGTTGGAGTAATTTTCTTTTTTTGGTCACAGCATGCCTGCTCAGGTTCATGCCCTCTAGGACGGGAAAGTAGGTGAAGATGTCAGAGCCCCCCATAAGGATGCCCATGACCTGCCTTTTCTGCCTCTGGCCCAACCATGACTCTAAAACTTGTGTGATTAGTCAGGCTTTCATTCTTAAGACTCTTTGTAGCTGTCTGCATGCCCTAAACATCTGTTTAGAAAACCAGCATCTTAAACATTTGGCTCTGGTGATGGAAGGGCCATCCCACTGTGGCTGAAGTTTGCCTGGAGGAATGTACAGAGTGAGCTTTTTTAGGTATGTAGAGTACAGTTCCAGAGGCTGCAGATCCTAGGGTTCAAAGCACATTCATGGAGATTTTGCAGACATCTGGTGGAAGATTATGTGGGGAAATCTCTACTCTCAAACATCCGGACTGGCCCTTCCACTGCTACAGAAATCTGAACCTAGGTCTTATGTCCTTAAGGCCTTCTCTTCCTTAAAAAGGAAACAAAAAAACAAAAGTAGTCTCTCTGAAAGCCTGCCTGATAGGCACGCTTTCTCATAGAGCTCATTTAATGCATAGTGGCCCTTGAGCCTTCAATGCCCGCTTCCCCTTTGGCTGCCCATATAGTAGTCAGTCCTAGGCTTCAGACTGTAGATTCTCTTCCTCTTTAAGCTGAAGACTTTGTTCAGATTCCTCTTCAGAGGACATCCTGTCCTATGCCTCTCAAATGCCTTTCCCTCTTTGGTATGCCTACCCTGAGGAGGACTAAGTGGACATGGACTTCCTAGGAGAGGACCTCACATTTGGTGAAACCTTCTCTTGAATGAGAGTTTTTAAATGGGATTCTACAGAAATGACTAAGGTTCAAAAGTACTATGAACTCTTAACATATGTACGCCTCTTTACCTTCTACCATTCCTCCAATCTTACCAGCCGTTTAGATGCCTTCAGTGCAGCCTGTGGAAACCCTGAATCCCAACCACCAGCCCCTAGAAGGCCTGGGAGGTTTTAAAACATCCCAGAAGGGGGCCAAACTTTTGATGTCCTGTTGCAGACCCTGGTATGTTTTTGAGCAAACCCTCCAGATTTCTTCCCTCCACCTCTGTCCATCCCACTGAGTCCAGTAAAACTATGGAACGCATTGGCAAAAAGGTATTTACCTTTGCCACTTCAGCTTTTAGGACTGTTAATTGTCAGACTGTCACCTCTAAGTATACCCTGGCCCTTTTGACTTGCATTTCTAAATGTTTGGATGATCTCCCAGATTCTCGTAAGACTCAAATATTTAACCAAATCTCCTTGTTTCCTCAAGTGATGAGACATTTGGTCAGATGTAGTTATGATGCTGCAGAGGCCTCTGTCAGATCTGCTGCTTCTGCCTCAGTGCTCAGGAGGTGCTATTTGAGACTCCAACTCCTACCTGACTATATCGGGGCTAAACTTCTGGATGCATCCCTGGACAGTTCTGCCCCATTTGGGGCCAAAGTGGCACAGCTTTTCAAAACCCTTCAGCAAAAGGGGAAGGAAATAAGACTTAAAACATTTGTTTGTGTCTCCAATCCCTAAATTCCATAGGAATTACCCAAGACAGTTGATCAGAAAACATTCAGCTCCTACCCCTTATTCTAGGAGCAAAAAGCTCCAGAAAGCAGCAGCCTCCTGTCCAGAAACTTCAGTTTCAGGGCGAGGCAAGTAGTTGACTACATGCCTTCTCCACCCACTCCAGATTCCATTTCCCCTATTCCAAAGGCTTTCTCTCAGTCTTGCTGGCTGGCAAAGTATTACCTCAGTGTATCTGGTCACTTGTAGAAAAGGGTTAGTTACTTAATGACTTGGATAATTACTTAGAGGCATCCCACAGCCAGCCACCAAAGGACCAACTATCCTTTTTCCAAACAGTGTTGAACAGCCTCCTCTCTCAAGGGATTAGCCAACCTGTCTCAGAAAAGGAATGGCCTTTTACTCAATACTATTTTTTCCTAGTCCCAAGGAAAGAGGTCCCATGGAGACCCATCCTGGATCTTCCACCACAACCAGTTTCTAAAGGTACCCACTCTTCATATGCTAACACTTCAGACACTTCCCCTGCTAATGCCTCTGGTATTTCTGGCCAGTTTGGACATCAAAGATGCATATCCCAATAAGACCCACCTACAGGAAGTATTTGTGCTTTTGTGGTTCCCTGCATTCTCAATTTTGGCTTGACCCTTTGGACGATTTGTTGCTCCAAGGGTATTCACAAAGTGTCTGGCTCCAGTGGTAGTCTATTGCAGGGTCCAAAGGATTCAAATTTTTCCATACCTGGATGACTGATACAGGCAGGTGGCTCCATTTCTCTACATATCCTTCTCCAAAAATGTATTTATGTTCTGCAGTCTGAGTTTCAACATAGTTTCCCAAATCCTAACTAAACCCCTTCCAGGACCAAGTTTTACTGGGGTGCAAAATTGAGTCAGATGTTACAAGGGTATTTCTTCCACCCTAAAAAGTGTAAAGCCTGCAGGGAAGACCTGCTGTCTGTCCTCCATGCCACTGCTGTGATAGCAAGATGGTTATCTTGGATTCCTAGGATGTATGGCCTCTACTATACCCATCTTGCCACTGGCAAGACTCCATGTGAACTTCATTGGTACTTGAGGTCCACATGGACCCAATACACCACCCCTTGGACCATACCATTCCCTTCCTACCATGCCTAAGGAAGAAGATCCTTTAGATAAAGTTTGTCAACCCCAGATTTCCCTTACAACCCCTCACACCAGTCCAGGAGATGTACACAGATGCTGCAGACCTGGGCTGGGGAGTTACTGTGGGCAGCTTGAAGGTGCAATGCACATGGAGGCGCTTTCAAGAGGAAGCACTTCTCACATCAGGTGTGAGGGCCATCTTTCTACTGAGGGTCTACCAAAACATTCTGAATTGAGGCCCTCTGAAGTTGTTCAGACAACACTACAGTTCTCTGGTATGTGAACAAATGAGGGAAGCAAAATCTTACTTACTATGCAGACTTGCACTCCAGGCCTGGGAATTGTTGGCCTAATGTGGAGTTACCCTGCAGGCACTCTACATTCTCAGATAAGAACACTCAGGCAGGCATCTTGAGCAGGTACATGTCCCAATCCCATGATTGGATGCTACATACAGATGTGATCTTTGATGTCCTTCAAGGATGCATCTGCAGTCATCACATATGGGTTGTCCTGCCTCAGGCAGCCCTTCGGTCGGCCGGATTCCAAAGTCTGGGTCCGGCGTCGGCTTGTCGCCCTTTCCCCGACGTCACAGTGCCTGGGGTATAAAAGCGTCAGCAGACGCCATCTTCCCCAGTCTTTCTTGCTGCGTGGTGCCCGAAGCAGAAGCAGTTTGCAAGTGCCGGTCGGCCAGCTCCTGAAAAATCGCTATCCTAAGACTTCAAAAAGCTAAGTACCCCATTGGGGACTCTTTCTTGCCTCAGCCGATGTCAGAAAAAGTTAATTGTTTAACTTGTGGGAAACAAATACCTCCTAAGGATTTCCACTCTTAGTCTCCCCTGCTTAGGCCCAGACCACGACGTCTCGGCCTGTTCAGCCTGCGCTTCCTTCAACCGACGCACTCTTAAACGTCGGTCGGAGTTCGCAGAAGAGTTTTTTGGGATAGTTTTTCATACAAAATGCCGTTGGAAACCCTGCCATCACATTTAATTAAGAAACGGAAAGACAAGGACCGACTAACGTGGACCGTGGCTTCGGCTGAAACCGTGGCTAGGCCTACCGCGAGTGTCTCTCGGCTGTTAGAGTCCTTGGAACTTCCGAACCCTGAAATAATACAACAGACAGCCTCTGCCCCGGAGGCCCCTACCGAGTCTGTTACAGAATTGCCTTCCAAAACTGGTGTATTGGAGTCTTCCGACACCATACCTTTAGACAAAGCTACACCAGCACATGGTGCAGCCAGGCCTCCTGCATCCATGTCTATTAATGCCTTCTCCAGGGCTAAAGCCGCAAAACGCACTAAAGCCATGCCTCCCAGGGTTATTCCTCAGGGACCCTCTTCTAGTTAACAGATAGAGGACCTTATCTCTTTAATTAGGGGCTCTCAGCCCCATCCGGACAGGGGCTACCAACCCCCTCTACACAAAAGGCCCAGGGTGGATCCTCTTGATCCCCTCAGAGGAGGCCTCTGTTGGCTCAGATCACTCAGACTACCAGGAGGAGGCTTATTCGGCCTACGAGTATTCTGATGCAGAGGAATCTATTCCCTCAGCCTCCCCTCCTGAAGAGCTTTCCTTTGGGGAGACCCTTCACACTATAAGAGAGCATTTCAAATGGCAGGGCCAGGAATATTCTGATTCCAGGAAAAGACTAAGAACTTTTCTTCATTTACCTCAGCATAGGCCTTTGGCTATTCCTCCTGTTTTAAATGTCATTGATGTGTATTCTGACTCTAGTATGACCCCTGACACTCTGCCTCTGGCCCCTGTTAAGCCCGATAGGTATTACAGGGTCCTGGACACAGTTTTCTTTACAAGGCCCACTCTGCTGACCCTGAAACTATTTCACAGGGCCCTAAAGGGGTTGCAGCTGTTACTACCAAGAACCCACTCCCCTCTGCAAAGGAGTCCAGGGCATTAGAGAGATGGGGTAAAGTGTATACTTCTGCCACTCTTGCTATGAGGGCATTAAGTTGTCAATTTCACATGATACAGTATCAAGAGTATTTGTTAGAAGAAATGCATAAGAAATTGTCTTCTGAACCCCTGGACCGTAAATCCCTTCAGGATCTGGTACATAATTCCCAGCAGGTTAGCAACCATTTCTTGCAGTGTGGTTATGATGCATTGGAAGCTTCATGTAGGTCAACAATGACAGGTGTTGTCATACACAGGCATGCTTGGCTGAAGGAACAATCTCTGCCAGAACATGTTAAAGCTAAGCTTTTGGATGCTCCACTGGAAAAACAAAAGTTATTTGGTTCCACTGCTCAAGACGTCCTAAAGAAATTTGAGGAAAAGGCAAAATCTGTAAAAACAGTTAAGGATTTTCTTCAAGTCCAACCGCCTAGATTCAGCAGACACTGGCCTTCCAAGAATTGGTCCTTTCCGGACACAGATTTCAAAGGGGCAGAAACAGGCGTGCCAGAGGTAGAGGCCAAGCTAGGGGCTCCTACAGAGGCCGTCAATGGCAACCTCCAATCCAGACAGTTCAAGATCTGCAACTGCTGCACAAGGACAAACTCAATGACTCTGGCTTGACTCCGCCAACCAGGGCTCAATTAGAAGCACATCTGAGAGGAAAGCTTTCTTTATTCTCAAGAAATTGGCGCAACATTACAAGAGACAAATGGACACTCCAAATAGTAGACAACAGATACGGGTTCCATTTCCACACATTGCCAAAAAGGAAAGGCATACCAAGTCTGCCACCAAATCAAAGGACAGAGGCTTTGAAACAAATCTCAAACTTACTACAAATGAAAGCCAGTTTCTATTTCAGAACAAGGCCAAGGATTTTACTCTACTATTCCTTATTCCAAGAAAAGAGCATCAATGGAGGCCTATTCTCGACTTGTCCGTACTGAATACTTATCTCATTGTGCCAAAATTCAAAATGCTGACTCTACAGCAACTCCTTCCCATGCTGGGCAAGGGGTCGCTGCTGGTTACTCTAGACCTCAAGGAGGCATATCTGCATGTCCCTATCAGACAAAGTTGCAGAAGATACCTCAGATTTCTTGCAGGGTCAGAGCATTCTCAATTCTCAGCATTGCCCTTTGGCTTATCTACTGCGCCCAGAGTATTCACGAAATAGCTGGCATCAGTAATAGCACACTGCAGACTCCAGGGGATTCAAATCTACCCATATCTGGACGACTGCCTTATACAAGCGGACAACCAACAAACTCTGATAAAGGACTTAAATTATGCCATCAATCTTCTACAGGCCTTGGGATATACAGTCAACCTGCACAAATCAAGACTTGTTCCATCCCAAAGAATAACCTTTCTGGGTGCGGATCTAGATACAACCACCCAAATGGCTTATCTCACAGAAGAAAAGTCAACTACCGGATTACTTCAAGAATCTGACAAGACAAGCTCAGCTGACTGCAAGGAAAATCCTGCAGGCTCTGGGTTACATGGCATCCTGTATTCTGATTCCACAAGCAAGGCTACGTATGAGAAAGTTAGTTACCTAAGGAGTTTATGTACTCAGCACAGTCACAGTTTGGAAACTTTAATCCCACTCATTCCATGCCTTCACAAGGAATTTCTGTGGTGGGCTCAGGACAGCCAGTCGAACACAGGGCTGCCCTTCACAAAGCCAAAAACCTCCCAAACTATTACAACAGACGCTTCAGACCTAGGTTGGGGAGCACACATGGAGGGCAGAGGTATCCAAGGACAGTGGTCACGAAAGGAGCTACGCATGCACATAAATCAAAAAGAAATGCTAGCAGTGATGCACGCAATCGAGGCCTTCAAACTCTTTCTGCATCAAGGACATTTACTAAGGACGGACAACACCACAGTTATGTGGTACATAAACAAGCAAGGAGGTACCCATTCTTAACCTCTGTGCAGACTGGCAATGAATCTGAGATCTTTCCTTGAAACTCAATATACAGCTACAAGCTCAGTTTGTGCCAGGGAAGGACAATACACTGGCGGACAGCTTAAGCAGAAATCATGGATGCACACGAATGGATGCTGCACCCAGACATTTTCCAACAGATAACAGTCTTGGGGGAGCCCGGACATAGATCTATTTGTATCCCCCCACAATCATCAACTAAAGAAATTCTGCTCAAGGACATACCACCCACAAGTGTGGAAAGTGGACGTCCTCTTTCAGCTGGAGAAATCTGACAGTGTATGCATTTCCTCCTATTCCATTAATGACCAAGGTGTTACTGAAGATCAGGGCAGAGCAGCCAAAAGTGATCCTGATAGCTCCGGACTGGCCAAGACCGCACTGGTACCCACTGCTAAGGAGCATGTCACATACGAAGTCATGGCCCCTACCTCTATGGCCACTTCTACTGACACAGCACAGATACAAAACTCTTCACTCCAACCTGAAAACATTGCATCTAACAGCGTGGAGAATACCTTGACTCCTCCTCAGGATAAGCTATCCCAGAGAGTAAAGAATATTATTCTGGAAGCTCGCCGCCCTTCCACAAGGAAGACATACTCAGCAAAATGGAAAAGATTTCTCATCTGGAACACCACAAAGGGCCTAGATGCGACAATGATGAACATGGCACATATCCTGGAATATTTGGCAGAAATGTTCCACAATGGACTATCATACTCTTCTATTAAGATTCATGCTTCAGCAATTTCAGCAGAGTACAATACTGATCCCCCTGTCTTTTCTCATCCTCTCCTAAGACAGTTTCTAAGAGGGATCAAAAACATCAAACCTCCTAGGAAACCACCTCTACCTGCTTGGGACCTTAACTACGTGTTGGAAAAACTAACACTGCCTCCATTTGAACCAGCAGCATCTGCAGATATACAGTACCTCTCATGGAAGACTGCTTTCCTTCTGGCAATAACCTCAGCAAGAAGAGTTTCGGAATTGCAGGCCCTGATGGCAGTTCAGCCATTTATTATTTTCCATCAGGATAGTTTCATTAAGAACTAATCCTACTTTTATGCCAAAGGTGGTATCCAGGGTTTCATTGAATCAAGCCATTCACTTGCCTACCTTCCCAAATCCACAAAACAAAGGGGAGAAACTGCTGCACACCCTGGACATTCACAGACAGTTGTGCTACTACTTGGACAGAACTAAAGGTTTCAGAAAAACTGACCAGCTGCTGATAGCATATGCTGCTGGTACTCAAGGAAAAGCAATTTCCAAACAGACTATTTCAAAATGGATAGGAAATTGCATCCGCTTTTGTTACTCATTTCATGGAAAGACTGTACCAGCTAACATTAGGCCTCATTCTACGAGCACCACAGCCACCTCCACAGCCTTCTTAAGAGGGGTGGCTACAAAAGACATTTTAGAAGCTGCCACATGGAGCTCCATGCATACATTTTCTAAGCATTACAACTTGCCTTTATATTCCAGATCCAGAGCAGGCTTTGCTACTGCTGTCCTGCAGGACATGTTAGCTACACCATCCCTTTCTTAGGTCCTACCACCCCCAGCTTGGCTATGGTATTCTACCCATATGTAAGGACTGCAGATGCATCCTTGAAGGACCAGTACAGTTTTGTACCTACCATAAATGTAGATGTCCAATAGGTATGCATCTGCAGTCAGGTTTTCCCTCCCTCCTACCCCTCTATGGTATTCTTTGGGTACCTATCCCTCATTTTAGCTAGCTGCGGTTATCTTTTATGGTGTATTTGTTTTTTATTGCTGTGCATGTTTGGAATTTTTTCATCTCTCCAAAGTTAGCCTTCCTTAGAGGGCACCTGGCATCTGGGGCAAGAAACTGAGGAAGATGGCATCGGCTGACGCTTTTTTTTACCCCAGGTGCTCTGACGGGGGGGGGGGAAAGGGCGACATCAGCCGACGCCAGACCCAGACTTTGTAATCATTTGCCAAGCATTACAATTTACCTCTATATTCCAGATCCAGAGCAGGCTTTGCTACGGCTGTCCTGCAGAGTATCTTAGCTACACCATCCTTTTCCTAGTACCTCCACCCCCAGATTGGCTATGGTATTCTACCCATATGTGATGACTGCAGATGCATCCTTGAAGGACATAGTACAGTTTTGTACCTACCATAAATGTAGTGTCCGAATTATTTATTTATTTTTTTTGCAAATGTTTGGATTTTTTATTGCATTTTTCCAAATTTAGCCTTCCTAGAGGGCACCTGGCATCTGGGGCAAGAAACTGAGATGGCGTCTGCTGACGCTTTTATACCCCAGGCGTTGACAGGGAAAGGGTGACATCTGACGCTGGACCCAGACTTTGGAATCTGGCCGACCGAAGGGCTGCCTGAGGCAGGACAACCCATATGTGATGACTGCAGATGCATACCTATCGGACATCTACATTTATGGTAGGTACAAAACTGTACTTTCTGTCCAAGTAGTAGCGTAGTTGTCTGTGTCCAAAGTGTGCAGCAGCCTTTCCCCTTTATTTTGAGGATTGGGGAAGAAAGTAGGCAGGTGAATTGCTTGATTTTAGAGACGCCCTGGATATCACTTTTGGCATAAAAGGATTGGTTCTTATAGAAACCCTGTCCTGATGGAAAATGAGAAATGGAGGTACTGCCATGAGGGCCTGTATCTCCGAAACTCTTCTTGCTGAGGTAATTGCCAACAGGAAAACGGTTTTCCAGGAAAGAAATTGCAATTCTGAAGATGCTGCTAGTTCAAAAGGAGGAAGAGTTAGTTTCTCTAACACGAAGTTGAGGTCTCATGCAGGCACTGGTGGTTTTCTGGGAGGTTTGATATTCTTTATCCCTCTTAGAAATTGTCTTGGCAAAGGATGTGAAAACACAGGTGGATCAGTGTTGTATTTTGCTGAAATTGCTGAAGTGTGTATTTTTATGGAAGAATAGGAAAGTCCATTATGCAGCATTTCTGCCAAGTATTCCAGTATCTGTGGGATGCTCATTACTGATGCATCCTGCCCCTTGTTGGTGTTCCAGATGAATTTCTTCCATTTGGCTGAATAAGTCTTTCTGGTAGGTCTGCGTGCTTCCAGTAATATCTGTTGAACTTCCTTGGAGAGAGAGATATGGGGAGAAATCAAGGAACCCTCCAAGCTGTCAGCTGCAGAGTTTGCAGGTTGGGGTGAACCGTCCTGTAATTGTGCTGAGTCAAGAGTAGAGGCCATTGAGGCAGGGGCCATGGCTTGGTGCACGATATGATGTCCTTCAAGGATGCATCTGCAGTCCTTACAAATGGGTTGTCCTGTCGTCGGGCAGCCCTTCGGTCGGCCGGATTCCAAAGTCTGGGTCTGGCTTCGGCTGGTGTCGCACTTCACCCGACGTCATAGCTGCAGTTCTTCGGGTATAAAGGCATCAGCCGACGCCATTTTCCTCAGTCTTTCTTGCCGCGTGGCGCCCGAAGCAGAAGCTGTTCAAGTGCCGGTCGGTCAGAACCAGAGATTACTACTACCGAATACTATTTCGAAGACTTTTAAAAAGCTAAGTACCCCGTTGGGGACTCTTTCTTGCCTCAGCCGATGTCAGAAAAAGTGAATAACTGTTTAACTTGTGGGATACCTCATAAAGATTTCCACTCTTACTGCTTACCTTGTTTAGGCCCAGACCACGATGTAGCAGCTTGTCTAGCCTGTGCTTCTTTTAACCGACGGACGCTTAGACGTTGGTCGGAATTTGCTGAGCAGTTTTTCGGCTTTGATTTTGCTTATATTATGCCGTCGGATCCTCCGACTACACAAATATCCAAAAAACGCAAGGAAAAGGACCGACACTCGCGGTCCGCGGTTAAGCAAACCGCGAGTGTCTCTGTTTTGGCCGAAACCGAGCAAGCGGTTCTTTCTTCAGCTGAAAACATGCCTTCTACCGAGGCCTCTTCTAACCTGGTAGAATCGGCTTCTGAAATCCAACCTGCAGTTGTGGTTTCTCAGGAATTATCTGACACTATTCCCTTGGATATTTCAACCCCTGCACGTGGAGCTGCTAGGCCTCCTGCAGCCATGTCCATTAAGGCTTTTGCCAGGGCTAAAGCAGCTAAAGTTACTAAGACTGTGCCTGTTAAGACCCCCTCTCACAGGCCCAGCTCCAGTTCCCAAATGCTTTCTCTGGCAGAGGATCTCATTTCTTTAATCAGGGGATCCCAGCCTCATCCAGACAGGGCCTCTCACCCTCCTCCAGAGAAGAGGCCTAGAGCAGAGCCCCCTGAGCCAGTGTCCACAGATGATTCTTCTGATGATTCAGACAATACAGACCCTCCAGAGGCTCCTTATTCCCCTTACGAAGACTCTGATGCTGAAGAGTCCATCCCTTCTGCCTCTCCACCTGAGGAATTTTCCTTTGGGGAAACCTTGCATGCTATGAGGGAACAATTTCAGTGGCAGGGCCAAGATTTCTCAGACTCCAGGAAAAGGCTTAGAACCTTTTTGCATTTACCACAACATAGGCCTTTAGCTATACCTCCAGTTCTTTCTGTTGTAGATGATGCATTTAATGATGCTTGTACTGCTCCTGATTCATTACCTCCGGCCCCTGCTAAGCCCGATAGGTTCTACAGGGTCCCGGACACACCACCATTTATACAAGGCTCCTTTTGCAGATCCCGAGACAATCTCCCAGGGGCCTAAGGCTGTAGCATCTACCTCTGCTAAAAATCCCCTCCCCTCTGAAAGGGAATCCAGGTCCTTCGAGAGATGGGGTAAAAAAGTTTACACCTCTGCTACTCTGTCAGCTAGGGCCTTGAACTGTCAATTTCATATGATCCAATATCAAGAGTTTATGCTAGATCAGTTAACTAAAAAACTGTCCTCTGATGAACCTTTAGATAAGAAATATGTTCAGGAAATGGTACATAACATTCAGCAAGTTAGTAACCATTCTTTAAAATGCGGCTATGATGCACTGGAGGCTTCCTTTAGATCAGCCATGACTGGCACAGTTATCAGAAGGCATGCATGGTTGAAAGAGCAGGCCTTACCGGACCATGTCAAATCAAAACTATTAGATGCTCCCATGGACAAGGTCAATTTATTTGGTTCTCCTGCACAGCAGGTACTGAAGAAAATGGAAGAGAAGGCAAAATCTGTACAAACAGTGAAAGACTTCTTACAGGTCCAACCTCCAAGGTTTAGCAGGAATTGGCCCTCCAAAAATTGGTCCTTTCCAGACTCCTCTAAAGCACAAAGAGGCAGGAATAGGCGTTCAAGAGGCAGAAACCAATCCAGGGGTGCCTACAGGGGACGCCAGTGGCAGGGCAACAACCAGCGAAGCACAGACGCAGCCACCACCACTGCAACAGGACAATCAGTGATTTGGCTCTGGCACCGCCTACCAGGGAACAACTACAAGCACTCTTAGGAGGAAAGCTAGCCTTATTTTCAAAGAACTGGCATTACATCACAAGGGACAAGTGGATTTTGCAAACTGTAGACCAAGGTTACAGGTTTCATTTCCATACTCTACCAGGAAAGAGTAATGCCAAACCTACCACCAAATCAAAAGGCAGAAGCTCTAAAACAAATAGCTCAATTAGTCAGGATGAGAGCTGTGGAAAAGGTACCATCTATGGAACAAGGAAAGGGATTTTACTCCAGACTCTTCCTGGTACCAAGAAAAGAGAAAAAATGGAGGCCTATTCTCGACCTGTCCGCTTTAAACACATTCCTCATTGTTCCAAAATTCAAAATGCTGACTCTACAGCAACTTCTTCCCATGCTGGGCAAGGAGTCTTGGCTGGTAACTCTAGATCTCAAGGAGGCATACCTGCACGTCCCCATATGACCAAATTGCAGAAGATACCTCGGATTTCTTGCAGGATCAGAGCATTATCAATTCTCAGCATTGCCCTTTGGCTTATCTACTGCACCCAGAGTGTTCACGAAATGCCTGGCATCAGTAATCGCTCATTGCAGACTTCAGGGAATCCAAATTTATCCCTACCTGGACGACTGCCTGATACAAGCGGACAACAAAAACAAGCTAACAGACTTACAAAGAGTCACTTACTTGCTGCAAGCCCTGGGATATACAGTCAATATAAAAAAGTCAAGGCTGATACCATCCCAAAGAATAACCTTTTTGGGTGCAGAGCTGGACACATCAAAGCAGATGGCATTCCTAACTGTAGAAAAGCAAGAACAACTTCCTCTCTACTTCTTGGCATTAACAAAGCAGAACCATCTAACAGCAAGAAAAGTACTGCAAGCCCTGGGCTTCATGGCATCCTGCATAATACTGGTCCCTCATGCCAGACTGCATATGAGAAAGCTACAGTGGCACCTGAAGAATTTATGGTCTCAACACAAACACAGCCTAGAAACCAAAATTCCACTAATCCCATGCCTAAAGCAAGAGTTCCTATGGTGGGCTCAGGCCTGTCAATCAAACACAGGATTGCCCTTCTACAGCATTCAACCAAGTCAAACCATCACAACGGACGCCTCAGACCTCGGTTGGGGGGCCCACAGGCTGGACAAGTGCATACAAGGCTTATGGACTCAAGACCAGCTGCACCTGCACATAAATCTAAAGGAAATGCTGGCAGTAAAATTGGCAATCCAGACATTCAGACCTTTTCTCAGAGAAGGGCAGTTGATAAGGACAGACAACACCACAGTTATGTGGTACATCAACAAACAGGGAGGCACACATTCGTACCCTCTATGCCGGATGGCACTGGACCTATGGAATGTGGCTCTGAGCTACAACATTCAGTTACAAGCAATTTTTGTACCGGGAAAACAAAACATTCTAGCAGATATATTAAGCAGAACTACCACGGATGCCCACGAATGGATGCTGCATCCGGACATATTCAAAGCCATCACAAGAAAATGGGGACTTCCAGAAATAGACCTATTTGCATCCCCACGCAATCACCAGCTAAAGAAATTCTGCACAAGGACGTACCACCCACTTGCTTGGAAGGTGGACTCCCTATCCTTCAGTTGGAAAAACCTGACAGCATATGCATTCCCACCACTTCGTTTGATGCACAAGGTGCTATTGAAGATCAAAGAGGACCGTCCAAGGATCATCCTGATAGCTCCGGACTGGCCAAGGCAACATTGGTACCCATTACTGAGGAGCATGTCTCGGGAACAAATATGGACACTACCCCTGGTTCCACTGCTGTTAACACAGAACAATTACAACATCCTGCATCCAAACCTGAAAACTCTGCAGCTGACTGCCTGGAACATTACATAAGATCAATTAACCCAAAGGGTTAAAGACATTATCCTTGAGGCTCGCAGACCCTCTACGAGGAAAAATTATGCAGCAAAATGGAAAAGATATCTCATTTGGAATACTGCAAAGGGAGAAGATGTGTCACGGGTAAACATAGCCAACATCCTGGAATACTTGGCAGAGCTCTTCCACTCAGGCCTGTCCTATTCCATCAAGATACATGCTTCAGCCATCTCAGCAGAATACAGCTTGGATCCTCCTGTCTTCTCACATCCTCTGCTCAGACAGTTTCTGAGAGGAATCAAAAATGTAAAGCCTCCTAGGAAACCACCATTGCCAGCATGGGACTTGAACTTTGTGCTAGAAAAATTGACACTTCCCCCTTTCGAACCAGCAGCAACAGCAGAATTACAATACTTATCATGGAAGACTGCTTTCCTGCTGGCAATCACTTCAGCAAGAAGGGTTTCTGAACTACAGGCATTAATGGCAGTGCAACCCTTCCTGATCTTTCATCAAGATAGTGTCCATGAGAACAAATCCGACATTTATGCCTAAGGTGGTATCCAGAGTGTCTTTGAATCAGGCTATACACCTACCTACATTCTTCCCAAACCCACAGAACAGGGGAGAAAGACTGTTGCATACCTTGGATGTACATAGACAGTTACGCTACTACCTGGACAGGACCAAGGGCAATAGAAAAACTGACCAGCTACTGGTAGCATATGCAACAAGAAGGGAAGAAAAAGCAATTTCAAAACAAACAATCTCCAAGTGGATAGGAAATTGCATTAGATTTTGTTACTCCTACCATAGAAAGAAAACTCCAGAAAACATCAGGCCTCACTCTACAAGGGCTACAGCCACTACCACAGCTTTCTTACGAGGAGTGGCCACCAAGGACATTATAGAGGCTGCTACTTGGACCTCCGTGCATACATTTGCCAAGCATTATAATTTACCTTTATATTCTAGATCCCGAGCAGGTTTTGCCACTGCTGTTTTGCAAGGGATCCTAACTACACCATAATCTAGCTCTTTTCCTCCTCCCCTAGTTTGGCTATGGTATTCTACCCATTTGTAAGGACTGCAGATGCATCCTTGAAGGACATAGTACAGTTTTGTACCTACCATAAATGTAGATGTCCGATAGGAATGCATCTGCAGTCAGGATTACCCACCCGCCTTCCCCTCTGTGGTACTCCTAGGGTATTTACCCATCTTGTAGCTAGCTGGGGGGGGATCTTTCATGGTGTATTTGTTTGTATATATGTACATACATGCTTATTTTTTGTGTTTGCTCTCTACTATTTGGAAACCTTGGCATTTATCCAAATTTAGCTTCCCAAGAGGGCACCTGGCATCTGGGGCAAGAAACACTGAGGAAAATGGCGTCGGCTGATGCCTTTATATCCGAAGAACTGCAGCTATGACGTCGGGTGAAGTGTGACACCAGCTGAAGCCAGACCCAGACTTTGGAATCCGGCCGACCGAAGGGCTGCCTGACGACAGGACAACCCATTTGTAAGGACTGCAGATGCATTCCTATCGGACATCTACATTTATGGTAGGTACAAAACTGTACTTTCCTTAGTAATGGATACCAGTGCTGTCTTGGCCAATCTAGAGCTATTAACCTTTGGGTTGCTCCACTTTGATCTTCAGTAACACCTTGGTCATTAATGGTAGAGGTGGGAATGCATAGATTGTTAGAGAGTTCCAGCTGAAGGAGAAGAGCATCTATTCTCCAGGCTTGGGGATGGTGTGTCCTCTAGTAGATTATGATTGAGGTGGGAGGCAAAGAGATCTATGTCCGGCCTCCCCCATGCAAGAGTTATTTGTGCAAAAATGTCTGGATGCAACATCCATTCATGCGGGTCCAGGATGTTTCTGCTTAGACTGTCTGCCAGAACATTGTCCCTGCCCGGAACAAACTGAGATTGCAGCTGTATGTTCAGTTTCAGGGACTTTTCCCAAAGAGTCATTGTTAGTCTGCAAAGGGGGTAAGAATGAGTACCTCCCTGGTTATGTACCACATAACAGTGGTGTTGTCCGTCTTTATCAGATGAACTTGTTGAAGATATTTTCCGAAGGCCTCGATTGCATGAATTACTGCTAACATCTCTTTTTGATTGATGTGAAGATGCACTTCCTGTGGGGTCCATTGCCCTTGAATGCATCTGCCCTCCATGTGCGCCCCCCCATCCATGGTCTGAGGCATCTGTTGTAATGGTTTGGCTTGTTTGAGGTTTGATGAAAGGCATACTTTTGTTTAACTGGCTTGCTTGGGCCCACCACAGAAATTCCCTTTGTAGACATGGGATGAGTGGAATAATTGCTTCTAAGTTGTGGCTATGTTGAGTCCATAAACTTTTTAGGTACCATTGTAATTCTCATGTGTAATCTTGCCAGTGGAACCAGTAGAATGCAAGATGTGGTCCGATGCAGAAGCAATTTTGCGGGATGTCAGAAAAAGTGAATAACTGTATTTCTTGTGGGAAGCAGAGATACGCGCAGGGATTTATGAGGTTTTGCCTGGAGTCTCTGAGTCTCCAGGCAGATACTTTACTGTTACAGGATGTGCCCTCTCAGGAGGTAACTAAGAAACATATGCTTAAAATGGCAGAAGATTTTACTCTGATGATTAGAGGTTCTCCCACCCACCTGATAAGGAGGCCTAGGGTGGAACAGGAGTTTGATAGTTTGAACAGTCACAGGCAGCTTCCTGGAGTCTTCTGGACTTTCCTACTTATTCTGATTCTGATGTGGATGATTTCCACCCTTCAGCTTCTCCTCCCTGAGTTTTTTTTCAGAGACTCTCTTCACTCTGCATGAGGGGACTTTTTAAATGGGAAGGCCAAGATTACTCTGACTCAGAAAAAAGGCTTGGGAATTCTTGTTTTGCCCCAGGGCCCCCTATTCCTCCTGTGACCTCCTGCTCCTGTTAAGCCTGATAGGTATTATAGGGTGCCCGCTCATAGGAAGTTGTTTAAGAGTCCAGGGCGGACAGGACCCAGACCCAGAAACTGTTTCTCAAGCTAAAGTGTTAAAGCTCTAAAATCCTGTACTTCTTCCACTCTAGCCATGAGGCGTTGTTGAATTGTCAATTTCATATGCTGAAATATCAATTATCTCCTTTCTGAATTGAAATCTAAGGTGGATGCTTTTTCATGTGTCTGAACAAGTGGGTAAGCATTCTTTGCTTTAAAGAAAAATGGACAAAGCTAAGTCTATGCAGACTGTTAAGATTTTTTTTTGGTGCAGCCTCGAAAATTGGGATTTAATCACTCCAAGAGAGATGGGGCTATGGATCATTCATCACGAGTACAGATTTTATTTCACACAATGCCCCTTTCAAAGGGCATGCCAGATGTTCCTCCTCCACAAAAAGAGGCTCAGTCCTGTGTCAGAAAAGGGCTCGCCTTTTATTCTCGCTGTTCCTAGTACCAAAAAGAAGGAACGTGAGACCACTTATCTGGACATTCCCAAGTTCAAGATGTTGGCGTTACAGCTGTTGTTACCTCTGCTGGGCAAGGATCACTGGGTGGTTTGGATCTCAAGGAAGCTTACCTTCATGTGCCTTCATATAAGGCTAAAGTAGAAAGTATCTAGTTTTTCGAACTGGAACTTTTCATTTTCATGCTCAGCATGCCTGCTTTGCATCTACTGTAGCTATCCTGCCAGAGTAGTTCTAGCTCAGTGATAGGCTCTTCGAGCTTCAAGGCATTCAAATTTATCCTTACTTGGATGACTGCCTGATTCATGCTCTCAAGAAAAGACACCAAATACAGCATCTGGAATATGTCAACCCAGGACAAACAAAAGAGTCTGTCACTTTACTCCATCAAACTATCTCATCAGCTGTGCTGACTGCAAGGACAGTCCTTCAACATTAGGGTTCATGGCATCTTGTATTCTGGTGCTTCCCAATAACTGCATATGAGGAGGAAGCTGCAATGGTATCTCATGTAATGACACAGCACTGCCAAAGATTGGACCTGTCATCATCAATATAATACTGCCTTCAAAAGGAATTCTTGTGGTGGGCTCAGGAATGTCACTAAAAGGACTCTGGGAGCTCATCTAAATGGAAAGTGGATACAAGACAAGTGGCCTGCCAGACTACAGCATCTACATATCACATAAGGAGATGTTAGCAGTCCAGTTTGCATTGATGGGCGTTCAGGGTTACTTCTTCCAGGGCAGGTGTTGATTCTGACAGACAACACAACTGTCATGTGGTACATCAACAAGCAGGGGGAACATTCTTATCCTCCTATGCAGGCAAGCAATGATTTTATGGGAGTTAGTTAAGCCTCTGACTGCTCTTCACAGACGGGTTTTTTCTGCCAGAGCACAGAACTCCTAGCAGATGTTAAGCAGACAAATTGACCCACTTCTAAGGAGTCTTGTAAAGCTCCATGGCCTTTACCTCTGATGATCATATGATTGTGACCCACCTTTGTTTTACATCCTTTGTTCAAAGCAGTTTCTTAGAGGGGCAAAAATATAAGACCCCCCACGAAGAGCCTACTCTCTTGCTTGGGATCAATTTTGTGTGTTGGAAAAACTTACTCTACAACCCTTTATGCCTAAGGTGGTTTCTAGTGTGCTTTAAAACAAACTATTCATTTTGCTGCCGTTTTTTTTTGCAGATCAAAAAAATAAAAAGATTTGCACACTTTAGATGTACACAGGCAATTCGTTATTATTTTATTGAGCAGGCAGGAAAGATTTTTAGTCTCAGCAGCTAGGTGGATTGGCTTTTGCATTGCATTTGTTATTCCCATCATGGGCAAAGAGGTTCCAGCTGGGATGGGCCTCATTCCAGGGCTACTGCCACCACTTCAACAGCATTTCTAAGGGGGTGGCAACTAAGGATATTCTGGCTGCAGCTACTTGGAGTTCAGTGCATGCTTTCTCTTATCACCTGCCTATACCTCTAAATATACTTGCCACAGCTGTTTTACAAGGCCACAAGGCATGTTGTCGCATGTGCTCCTGCTGCTAGCCTGCCAGCCTCTTGCCCCTCTCCTTACCACACCCAATTGTCAGGACTGCAGCAAGGGAAGGCGAAGAACATAGTACAGTTTTGTACCTACCATAAATGTAGATGTTTCCCTCTGTGTTTCAGGGTGGTTGTGGTGAGTTTACATGCTTATATTTTTGTATATATTACTGTATATATTGGGGACTTGTCTTTTGGGTCTTGACATCTGGGGCCGGACTATACCCAATTGTCAGGACTGCAGCAAGGGAATCCTCGAACATCTACATTTATGGTAGGTACAAAACTGTACTATGCCATGAAACCCAGGGCCTGCAGGATTTTCCTTGCAGTCATCTGGGTGAGCTTTGCTAGGCTTTTAAAGTAATGTGGTAATTGTTCTTGCTTCTCTTCTGTGAGGTAAGCCATTTGTGATTCTGTGTCTAGTTTGGCTCCTAGAAAAATTATTTGCTGGGATGGCAGTAGTCTTTTTGTAAGCTGACTGTGTATCCCAAAGCCTGTAGTAAGTGAATGACATAATTCAAGTTTTTTGTCAAGGCTTGCTTGCTGTCCGCTTGTATAAGGCAGTCGTCCAGATAAGGGTATATTTGTATCCCCTGGAGTCTGCAGTGTGCAATTACTGATGCCAGGCATTTCGTGAATACTCTGGGTGCAGTAGATAAGCCAAAAGGCAATGCTGATAATTGATAATTTTCTGACCCTGCAAGAAATCTGAGGTATTTTCTGCAACTGTTTGATTGGGACATGCAGGTATGCCTCCTTGAGGTCCAGAGTAACCAGCCAAGACCCCTTGCCCAGCATGGGAAGGAGTTTCTGGAGCGTCAACATTTTGAATTTTGGTACAATGAGAAGTGTTTAGAGCGGACAAGTCCAGTATAGGTCTCCATTGGTTTTCTTTTCTTGGAACAAGGAACAGTCTTGAGTAAAATCCCTGGCCTTGTTCCTGAGGAGGTACCTTTTCTATTGCTTTGATTTTTATCAGCTTTGAAACTTGTACTAATGCCTCTGCCCTTTGATTTTGTGGCAGGTTGGGCATGCCTTGTCTAAAGTATGGAAGTGGAACCTGTAGCCTTGGTCTATTATGTCCAGAATCCATTTGTCCTTTGTTAAAATGTGCCAATTTTTTGAAAATAAGGATAATTTTCCGCCTAAAGGTGCTTCTCTTTGAGCCTTGGTCGGCGGTGTGAAAGTCAAGTCATTGTGATTGTCCCTGTGGAGCAGTAGAAGTCCCTGCGCCACCTCTCTGATTAGTCAGTTGCCATTGGCGTCCCCTGTAGGATCCTCTGTATTGCCCTCTCCCTCGGGCACGCCTGTTTTTTCCCCTTTGAAACTTGTCAGTGTCTGGAAAGGACCAATTCTTAGAAGGCCAATTCCTGCTGAACCTGGAGGAAGTCTTTGACTGTTAGCACTGATTTAGCCTTTTCCTCAATTGATTTCAACACATCCTGAGCATTAGCACCAAATAGCTTGTGTTTTTCCAGAGGTGCATCTAGAAGCTTTACTTTAACATGATCTGGCAATGCCTGTTCTTTCAACCATGCGTGTCTACGTATGACTGCCCCTGTCATAGCTGCCCTACATGAAGCTTCCAATGCATCATAACCACACTGAAGAAAATGATTGCTAACCTGCTGAGTATTAACCAAATCCTGCAAGGCCTTTCTATCTAAAGGCTCAGGAGAGGCTAATTTTTTCTGCAAATCATCCATAAAGAAATCCTGATACTGAAACATGAAAAAGGCATTTAAGGGCCCTCATGGCAAGTGTGGTTGAGGTATAAACTTTTTTGCCCCACCTCTCCAGGGACCTAGCTTCCCTGTCTGAGGGCAAAGGATTTTTGGCCGTGGATGTGGCCACCCCTTTAGGTCCCTGGGAAATAGTTTCTAGATCAACAGAATGGGCCTTAAAAGAAATGTTTGAGTCTCAGGAACCCTGTAGTATCTGTCTGGCTTGACAGGAGCTGGGGGGAGAGAGTCAGGAGAAGCACTCTAATCTGAGTACACATCATCCAGTACATCTAACACTGGGGGAATAGCCAAAAGCCTGTGTTGGGGAAGCTTAAGGAAGGTACGAAGCAGTTTCCTGGAGTCGGAGAATTCCTGGCCTTGCCACTGAAAATGCACTCATGGAGTGGAGAATTTCCCCAAAAGAAAAATCCTCAGGAGGAGCAGAAGGAATAGATTCCTCTGCATCAGAATCCTCGTAGGCCTGGAAGGACTCTTCCTGGGTATCTGAGTGATCAGAGTCCCCAGAGGCTTCATCAGAAGAAAGGGTGTCTGTATGCTCAACCCTGGGCCTTTTGTCTGAAGGTGGCTGAGAACCTCTGTCAGGATGGGCCTGGGAGCCTCTGATTAAGGAAATTAGATCTGCAGCTAAAGTCATGATTTGTTTTAGTAGTGGGCTGAGGCAAAGATTTAGGAGGGTGAGACTTAGCCTGGCTGGAAGCCTTAGCACATGTGTAGGCCTTGATAGACATAGACATAGGGGGCCTAGCCGCCCCACGTGCTGGAGTAACCTTGTCCAACGGTATGGTCTCAGGCTAATCTTGGGCTTCGGTTTCAGGTGGAAAATAAACAACCGGCACCGGCGTAGGCTCCGGGGCCGAAGTGATAGGTAAAGCGGTGTCGTCTGTCTGGAGCGGTGGAAAAACCGCTTCAGAAGAGACCGATGCACTCGTGGTAGTTTTTGGTGTGGTGTCGGAAGTCGCGGGCCGAGAAAGTCGGTCCCAGTCTTTCCGTTTTTTTGGAAATGTGGCGTCAGTTGTTCTGACGGCATGGTTTAAGAATTTTTCGCCAAAAAAGTCTTCAGCAAACTCTGCCTGGCACCTGAGATTGCGCTTATTGAAGCAAGCACAGGCCGAGACGTCGTCGTCTGGGTCAAGGCAGGGAAGGCAGTAAGGATGGAAGTCCTTATGAGGTATTTGTTTACCACAAGACAAATGGTTATTAACTTTTTCAGATTTTTCTGACCGCTGAGGCAAGAAAAGGTTCCCCAACGGGGTGCTTAGTTTTTTGATGACTTCGGATACGTAAAACACAGGAGCTGACCGACCGGCACTTGCGAACTGCTTCTGCTTCGGGCACCGCGCGGCAAGAAAGACTGAAGAAAATGGCGTCGGCTGATGCTTTTATACCCCAGCCACTCTGACGTTGGGGAGGAGGCGACATCAGCCGACGCCGGACCCAGACTTTGGAATCCGGCCGACCAAGGGCTGCCTGAGGCAGGACAACCCATATGTAAGGACTGCAGTTGCATTCTTGAAGGACATCAAATGCTTCACATCAATCAAAAAGAGATGCTAGCAGTACAGAATGCCCTGACAGCTTTCAAGGGCCTACTACATCCAGGACAACTACTAATAAAGACTGACAATACCACAGTTATATGGTACGTAAACAAGCAAGGGGGCACACTCCTACCCCCTATGCAGGTAAGCCATGACCTTGTGGAAGACAGCACTAACCTATCGGGTACATTTGCAGGCACAATTCCTGCCAGGAACAAAAAATACACTGGCAGACTAAGCAGAAATCTCATGGACCCTCACAAATGGAAACTAAATCCACAGGTGTTCAGCATGATAAAGAAATGGGGATGCCCAGAAATGGATCTCTTTGCCTCCCCTCACAATTGCCAACTACAGAAATTCTGCACAAGAACTTATCACTCTCAAGCATGGAAAGTGGATGCTCCATCATCCAGCTGGAAAGATCTGACAGTCTATGCCTTCTCACCAATGCCTCTTCTTACCAAAGTGCTCCTAAGTCAGACAAGAAAGGCCAGAAATTATCCTGATTGCCCCAGACTGGCCACGCCAGCACTGGTACCCAATCCTAAAGAGCTCGTCTCAGGGCCCAGCTTGGCCTTTACCTCAAATTCCTAATCTTCTGACTCAACAAAACAATCATTCTGCACAGTCAACTCAGAACCTTAAATCTGGCATCATGGCAGATTAATGTAGCCACTCAGGTTGCATCTCTCTCTAAAGCTGTTAAGGATGTCATTTTAGAAGCCAGGGGGCGCAGCACTAGGAAATCCTATGCAGAAAAATAGAAGAGATTATGTGCTTGGAACCAGGCACAAGGGCTCAACCCACTTGTTCCAAACATACCTCAGATTTTGCAATACCTAACTGAGATGCTGGACAAAGGCCTATCTTTCTCCTCAATTAAAATCCATGCCTCTGCCATTTCAGCTCATTACAATATGAAACCTCCTATTTTTTCACATCCTCCACTAAGGCAGTACCTCAGAGGGGCAAAAAACATAAGACTCCCAAGGAGAGCACCAGTACCAACTTGGAATCTCAATTTTATTTAGAAAAACTCACACTGCCTCCTTTTGAACCAGCAAGCACAGCTGATATAAACTTTGTATCATGGAAAACTGCTCTGCTCCTAGCAATAACTTCAGCAAGAAGAGTATTGGTTATAGGCATTAATGGCTGTGGAACCTTTCATCATTTTTCACCAGGACAGGGTTTTTCTCGGGACAAACACAACATTCATGCCAAAAGTAGTTTCCAATGTGGCCCTGAAACAAACCATTCATTTACCAACTTTCTACCCAAATCCCCAGAATAAAGGGGAGAGACTTCTGCATGCTTTGGATATACCCAGACAACTACGATTCTACTTGGACAAAACAAAAGCTTTCAGAAAAACTGAGCAACTGTTTGTAGCCTATGCTGCAGGATCACAAGGAAAACCTATCACAAAGCATCCAATTTCAAAATGGATAGGACACTGCATCCGCTTCTGTTATGAACAACATGGCAAATCAGTGCCTAAGGTCATTAGGCCACATTCTACCAGAACAGTTACTTCAGCAACCTTTCTCAGAGGAGTACCAACCAAAAACGTTTTAGAAGCTGCAACCTGGAGCTCCGTGCACACTTTCACCAAGCACTACCATTTGCCTCACTACTCTAAATCCAAAGCAGGCTTTGCCACTGCAGTCCTGCAGGGCCTGGTGGCCTCCAAATCCAATCTTGGGATTCAACCCAAGTGTAATGACTGCAACAGTGAATACGCTGTAACATCTACATTTATGGTAGGTACACAACTGTACTTTTCCGCTACTTACACGATGGCAAGGGCATTAGGCCACATTCAACCAGAGCTGCAGCCACTTCAGCAGCCTTTCTCAGGGGAGTAACAACCAACGACATTTTAGAGGCTGCTATGTGGAGTTCAGTGCACACCTTTACAAAGCACTATCCTCTGCCACTCTACTCTAAATCCAGGGCTGGTTTTGACTGCAGTTCTGCAGGGCCTCATAGCTGCTCCTAATGCTGTTTAGCTCCAGCCTCCCATCCATAGCTTTGGGACTACACAAATGTAATGCTGCAACAGTGAAACACGAACATGGTACAGTTGTATACACAACATAAATGTAGATGTTGGAATGTATTCACTGTTGCAGTCCAGGTTACCCACCCGCCATCCCCCTTCTGATGGAACCTATGTGGTGTATTTGCTGGTAGAGGACTGTAAAGTTTATATTGGTGCATATATTTATATGTATATAAATTTTGGCTACCCTTTTAGGGGGCACCTGACATCATGGGCAAAAAAACCTAAAGAAAATTGCATCTGCCATATCTTTTATACCCCTGACGACCTGACATAAGGGAAGGGGTGACAGCAACCGACCCAGGACTGTGGAATTCAGGCAGACTGAGGGCAACCTGCCAGCAGGGTTACTCAAATGTAATGACTGCAACAGTGAATCCACTCTTAACATCTACATTTCTGGTAAGTGTACACAACTGTACTTTCCCTCTGCTTCCCCTAGAAGATGTTTCTTTTTGTGAAGCCTTGCACACTTAGCATTTCCACTCGAAAGTCAAGATTTCTCTGACTCCAAAAAGAGGCTTGGGGAGTGCTTACTCCTTCCTCAACACAGGCCTTTTGCTTTCCCTCCTGTTCTGGACATTGTAGATGATACTTTCTTGGAATCTAGCCTTTCCCCAGACACTTTACCTACAGCTCCCAGAAAAACCTGACTGGTATTAGAGTACCTGACTCTCAAGTTCCTGTAAGAATCCTACTGCTGATCTAGAGACAATTTCCCAAGGACCAAAAGGCATTAAGGCTTTGGCCGCCAAAAATCTTACCCCTTCTGATGGAGATTGTAGAGCGTTGGACAGACTGTAAGAAGGTATACACTTCTGCTACTTTGGCCATTAGGGTTTTAAATTGCCAGTTTAATGTGTTAAAGTACCAGCAGCATATTATGGGATTACTTAAACAGAAAATGATTCCGGACTGTGCTGAAAACAGAATTACAGGACTTAATGCCTTCTGCAGGACAAGTTAGTAAACATACTTTGCAATGTGGTTTTGACTCTTGAGAAGCATCTTGCAGGGCTGCTGTCAGTACTTAGAAAACATGCTTGGCTTAAGGAGCAAAACTTGCCAGATCATGTTAAAGTAAATTACTGGATGCTCCCTTAAACCAAGACCGCCTGTTTGGCAACAAAGCAGAACTCCTCAAAAAGATGGAGGAAAAAGCTAAGTCTATGCAAACTGTTAAAGATTTCCTAAAAGTACAGCCTCCCAAGTTTAGTAGGCATTGGCCTTCAAAGAATTGATCCTTTCCAGTCTCTCTTCCAGGACTATAGTCCAAACCCAGGAACAGCAGACCACTTAGGTTACAGTCTTGGGCTGCACACAGGCCTGAACAGTGGGGGGCTCCCACTTCCAAAGCAGGGAGTAGTAAGTCCCCCTACGGAAAAATGGCACAATGACTAACCCTTCCAAGCCCTGCTCAACTTCTTTCTCCTTGGGAGGAAAACTCACCCTGCATGCAAAAAACTGGGAATTCATTACCCAGGACAAATGGGTTTGGAATATAGTTTCCCAAAGATACAGATTCCACGTCCACACCCTGCCAACCCCAAACGGTTGGCCAAACTTGCTCCCAAATCAGTGGGTGGAGGCCCAACGGCACATTCTCTCTTCTAAGTATCAGGGCTATTCAACCCACTCCAGCAGAACAAAGGGGACAAGGTTTTGTTAGACTTTTCCTGGTACCCAGAAAAGCCTGCTCCTGGTGTCCTATACTGGACCTCTGTATTCTGAACACCTTTCTGGTAATCCCAAAATTAAAAATGCTAACTCTTCAATGGCAGCTTCCTATGCTAGGCAAAGATGCCTGGTTGGCAACCTTAGACGTAAAGGAAGCATACCTGCACATTCCATTAAGGGAATCCTGCAGGAAATGACTACACTTCAGGGCAGGCTCCATGCACTTACAAGTTCTCTGCACTTCCCCTTGGCTTGTCTGCTGTGCCCAGGGTATTCACAAAGTGTTTAGCTCCAGCCATTGCATTTTGCAGGCAGAGAAATATTCAAATATACCCATACTTGGATGACTGTCTAATTCGGGCAGAAAGCCAGGACTTGCTGTTAAAACACCTGGCATTTGTAAATAAACTTGTAACCTCACTGTGGTACACCATAAATGAAAAGCAATCTCACCTAATACCCTGCCAACAGATGTATTCCTGGGAGCAACTTTAACACCACTTCCCAGACGGCGTTCCTCACTCCAGAGAAACGAGTCAAATTTATTTGACAACCTACTTCAAACTACTGGCCACAAAGGCACTGCTATCTGCAAGGAAAATTCTGCAAGCCCTGGGGTTCATGGCCTTTTGCCTTCTACTAATTCCAAGACTGCATATGATCAAACTACAATGTTATCTAAAAAGCCTATGGTGTCTGCATTCTCAAGACCTGGAGTAGATTCTTATCTTTCCTTTTATAAAGACAGAGTTCCATTGGTGGACAGATGCCTGCTACCACTACAAGGGCTCCCTTTCACTCTACCCCCTGCCACCCAAACCCTAAGACTCATCAGACTATGCATGGTGGGCTCACTTGGCAGGGCAGTGCATTAAGGTCAAATGGAACCAGAGATAGATGCACCTGCATATCAACCAAAAAAGAAATGTTAGCTGTACAGAATTCCCTAAAAGCATTCAAAGACCACTTTCTTCCAGGAAAATTATTGGTAAAGATAGACAACACCACAATTGTATGTGGTACATAAGCAGGGGGGGACATGCTCGTACCCGCTCTGCAGACTAGCCATGGCTCTGGAACACTGCTACCAAGTGCACCTACAAGCTAAATTCCTGCCAGGCAAGATAAATTCACTGGCAGACCACCTAAGCAGAAATCTCATGGATCCACATGAATGGAAACTGGAACCAAAAATATTAAACCTCCTTGAACAAATGGGGGACTCCAGAGATCAGTTTGCCTCCCCTCAACTACCAATTGGACAAATTCTGCACGAGGACTTCCCCCAGTCAAGCTTGGAAAGTGGATGCCCTGTCCTTAACCTGGGAAAGCCTCTCTTGGAATGCCTTTGTCTTCCCCCTCTGCCTCTCCTCTTGAAGGTTCTGCAGAAGGTCAAACAGGACAAGCCAAGGACAATCCTGATTGCACCAGACGGGCCACACCAGCACTATTACCCCCTCTTGCGCACTGTCACTGCTGGAACTATGGCACCTGCCTCAGACCCCTTCCCTGCTGTTCCAGCAGGCAGTCTAGGTTCTGCACCCTCTGCTTCAAACCCTGAACCTTGCAGCCTGGCTAATTCCTTGAGCTGTCAAATAGCATCCCTCAGTAAGCAGGTGCTGGATGTCATTCAGGAGGCAAGGAGGCCTAGTACTAAAATCCTATGCTGAAACTGGAAAAGATTCTGTTCCTGTTGCCAGACTCTGGGGATGGGCACACCTGTGCCCAGCTTACCTCATATTTTTCAGTACTTAACAGAAATGCTCCACAAGGGCCTACCCTTCTAGTCAATTGAAATTCATGCCTCTGCCATTTCAGCACATTGTAATACTTGGCCACCCCTCTTCTCTCACCCCCTGCTAAAGCAATTTCTTACAGGGGCCAAACTTTTAAGAGCCCCTACTCCAGCCTGGGACCTTAACTTTGTATTGGAAAAGCCAACTCTCCCATTTGAGCTAACTGCAGAGTTGAAAATCCCTTTGCTGGAAAACAGCCTTCCTTCTAGCCATCACTTCAGCAAGAAGTGTCTGAATTACAGGCCATCATGGCAGTGGAACCCTTTATCTTCCATGCAGACAGGGTTTCCCTCAGGACCAATCCTTCCTTTATGTCCAAGGTGTGGCCCTAATCAGTCCATTTGTTTACCTTTTCGCCTAATCCACAAAACAAAGAACTGATACTGCACTCTTTGGATGTGCACAGACCACTTAGATTTTATTTGGACAGGACTAAACCTCTCTAATCTGAACAGCTGCTAATTGGCTTTGCTGCAGTGGCAGAGGGGAAGGCCGTTTCAAAGTGAACCATTTCTAAATGGATAGCCCATTGCATTCATTTCTGCTACAAGTACCATTGAAAACCTACCCCACAGGGGATAAGATCACATTCCACCAGGGCTGCATCTATCTCTACACCCTTTCTCAGAGGAGTTCCTACCAGGGACATCCTAGAAGCTGCTACCTGGAGCTCCGTCCATACCTTCCGCAAGCATTACCACACGTTTATTTTTTTTCTAAATCCAGAGCTGGTTTTGCCACTGCAGTCTTGCAAGGCTTAATAGCTGGCCCTAATGCTCTCTAACTTCCTCCTCCCTTCATTAACTTTGGGAATCAACCCAAATGTGACCTGCAACAGTGAAACATGAACATAGTACAGTTGTGTACACTTACCATAAATGCAGATGTTAAGAGTGTATTCACTGTTGGAAGTCCTGGTTACCCTCCCTCCGGCCCCCTGACTTATCTTGGCTCTACCTTTCCTTGTTTGGTGTATTTAACCTTTCTGGTGTATTTATTTTTTGTTGGTGTACCGTAACACACAATTATGTCCCTTTGTGGGGGCACCTGACATCTGGGGCAAGAAACTGATGTAATGGTGTCTTCTGCCTGTTTTTTATACACCTGACGTCATGGAAGAAAAGCATCTGACACAGGAATCCAAGACTCTGGTTTTCAGGCTGGCTGAGGGCTACCTGCAGGCAGGTAACGCAAATGTGATGACTGCAACAGTGAATGCACTAACATCTACATTTATGGTAAGTGTACTACAAGTTGGACCTGATAACTGGTCTGCTTTCCATGCCACG